>NW_027469416.1:0-154815 GCF_051020765.1 Lasioglossum baleicum | reverse complement strand
GTGTTAGATCAGTGTATTTGCATGCAAATATGCGAAATTGGACAGAAACTCCGACCAGGCAAGCACGATCACGATTTATTCGAGCTTATGTCAGATTCGACGATTCTTCGTTTCAGAAGTGTATTTCTGTGCGGAATCGCTGTTTCGCGCGCTAGATCAGTGCATTTGCATGCAAGTATGCGAAATTGGAATTGAAACTCCGACCCGGCAAGCACGATCACAATTTATTCGAGCCTATGTCAGATTCGACGATTCTTCGTTTCAGAAGTGTATTTATATGCGGAATCGCTGTTTCGCGTGTTAGATCAGTGTATTTGCATGCAAATATGCGAAATTGGACAGAAACTCCGACCAGGCAAGCACGATCACGATTTATTCGAGCTTATGTCAGATTCGACGATTCTTCGTTTCAGAAGTGTATTTCTGTGCGGAATCGCTGTTTCGCGTGTTAGATCAGTGTATTTGCATGCAAATATGCGAAATTGGACAGAAACTCCGACCAGGCATGCACGATCACGATTTATTCGAGCTTATGTCAGATTCGACGATTCTTCGTTTCAGAAGTGTATTTCTGTGCGGAATCGCTGTTTCGCGCGCTAGATCAGTGCATTTGCATGCAAGTATGCGAAATTGGAATTGAAACTCCGACCCGGCAAGCACGATCACAATTTATTCGAGCCTATGTCAGATTCGACGATTCTTCGTTTCAGAAGTGTATTTATATGCGGCATCGCTGTTTCGCGTGCTATATCAGTGCATTTGCATGCAAGTATGCGAAATTGGAATTGAAACTCCGACCCGGCAAGCACGATCACAATTTATTCGAGCCTATGTCAGATTCGACGATTATTCGTTTCACAAATGAATTTCTGTACGGAATCGCTGTTTAGCGATCTAGATCAGTGCATTTGTATTCAAATATGCGAAATTGGCACGGAAACTCCGATTCGGCAAGCACGACCACGATTTATTCGAGATTATGTCAGATTCGACGATTCTTCGTTTCAGAAGTGTATTTCTGTGCGGAATCGCTGTTTCGCGCGCTAGATCAGTGCATTTGCAGGCAAGTATGCCAAATTGGAATAGAAACTCCGACACGGCAAGCACGATCACGATTTATTCGACGTTATGTCAGATTCGACGATTCTTCGTTTCAGAAGTGTATTTCTGTGCGGAATCGCTGTTTCGCGAGCTAGATCAGTGCATTTGCAGGCAAGTATGCAAATTGAAATAGAAACTCCGACCAGGCAAGCACGATCACAATTTATTCGAGCCTATGTCAGATTCGACGATTCTTCGTTTCAGAAGTGTATTTCAGTGCGGAATCGCTGTTTCGCGTGCTCGATCAGTGCATTTGCATGCAAATATGCGAAATTGGCACGAAAACTCCGATTCGGCAAGCACGATCACGATTTATTCGAGCTTATGTCAGATTCGACGATTCTTTGTTTCAGAAGTGTATTTCTGTGCGGAATCGCTGTTTCGCGTAGTAGATCAGTGCATTTGCAAGCAAGTATGCCAAATTGGAATAGAAACTCCGACCCGGCAAGCACGATCACGATTTATTCGAGCTTATGTCAGATTCGACGATTCTTTGTTTCAGAAGTGTATTTCTGTGCGGTATCGCTGTTTCGCGTGCTAGATCAGTGCATTTGTATGCAGATATGCGAAATTGGCACGGAAACTCCGATTCGGCAAGCACGATCACAATTTATTCGAGCCTATGTCAGATTCGACGATTCTTCGTTTCGGAAGTGTATTTCTGTGCGGAATCGCTGTTTCGCGTGTTAGATCAGTGCATTTGCATGCAAATATTCCAAATTGGCACAGAAACTCCGATCCGCACAAACCACGATCACGATTTATTCGAGCTTATGTCAGATTCGACGATTCTTCGTTTCAGAAGTGTATTTCTGTGCGGAATCGCTGTTTCGCGCGCTAGATCAGTGCATTTGCATGCAAGTATGACAAATTGGAATAGAAACTCCGACCGGCAATCACGATCACGATTTATTCGAGCTTATGTCAGATTCGACGATTCTTCGTTTCAGAAGTGTATTTCTGTGCGGATTCGCTGTTTCGCGCGCTAGATCAGTGCATTTGCAGGCAAGTATGCGAAATTGGCACGGAAACTCCGATTTGGCAAGCACGATCACGATTTATTCGAGCTTATGTCAGATTCGACGATTCTTCGTTTCAGAAGTGTATTTCTGTGCGGAATCGCTGTTTCGCGTGCTATATCAGTGCATTTGCATGCAAGTATGCGAAATTGGAATTGAAACTCCGACCCGGCAAGCACGATCACAATTTATTCGAGCCCTATGTCAGATTCGACGATTATTCGTTTCACAAATGAATTTCTGTACGGAATCGCTGTTTAGCGATCTAGATCAGTGCATTTGTATTCAAATATGCGAAATGGCACGGAAACTCCGATTCGGCAAGCACGACCACGATTTATTCGAGATTATGTCAGATTCGACGATTCTTCGTTTCAGAAGTGTATTTCTGTGCGGAATCGCTGTTTCGCGCGCTAGATCAGTGCATTTGCAGGCAAGTATGCGAAATTGGAATAGAAACTCCGACCCGGCAAGCACGATCACAATTTATTCGAGCCTATGTCAGTTTCGACATTCTTCCGTTTCAGAAGTGTATTTCTGTGCGGAATCGCTGTTTCGCGTGCTAGATCAGTGCATTTGCATGCAAATATGCGAAATTGGACAGAAACTCCGACCAGGCAAGCACGATCACAATTTATTCGAGCCTATGTCAGATTCGACGATTCTTCGTTTCAGAAGTGTATTTCTGTGCGGAATCGCTGTTTCGCGTGTTAGATCAGTGCATTTGCATGCAAACATTCCAAATTGGCACAGAAACTCCGATCCGCACAAACACGATCACGATTTATTCGAGCTTATGTCAGATTCGACGATTCTTCGTTTCAGAAGTGTATTTCTGTGCGGAATCGCTGTTTCGCGCGCTAGATCAGTGCATTTGCATGCAAGTATGACAAATTGAATAGAAACTCCGACCGGCAATCACGATCACGATTTATTCGAGCTTATGTCAGATTCGACGATTCTTCGTTTCAGAAGTGTATTTCTGTGCGGAATCGCTGTTTCGCGCGCTAGATCAGTGCATTTGCAGGCAAGTATGCCAAATTGGAATAGAAACTCCGACGCGGCAAGCACGATCACGATTTATTCGACGTTATGTCAGATTCGACGATTCTTCGTTTCAGAAGTGTATTTCTGTGCGGAATCGCTGTTTCGCGTGCTAGATCAGTGCATTTGTATGCAGATATGCGAAATTGGCACGGAAACTCCGATTTGGCAAGCACGATCACGATTTATTCGAGCTTATGTCAGATTCGACGATTCTTCGTTTCAGAAGTGTATTTCTGTGCGGAATCGCTGTTTCGCGTGCTATATCAGTGCATTTGCATGCAAGTATGCGAAATTGGAATTGAAACTCCGACCCGGCAAGCACGATCACAATTTATTCGAGCCTATGTCAGATTCGACGATTATTCGTTTCACAAATGAATTTCTGTACGGAATCGCTGTTTAGCGATCTAGATCAGTGCATTTGTATTCAAATATGCGAAATTGGCACGGAAACTCCGATTCGGCAAGCACGACCACGATTTATTCGAGATTATGTCAGATTCGACGATTCTTCGTTTCAGAAGTGTATTTCTGTGCGGAATCGCTGTTTCGCGCGCTAGATCAGTGCATTTGCAGGCAAGTATGCCAAATTGGAATAGAAACTCCGACACGGCAAGCACGATCACGATTTATTCGACGTTATGTCAGATTCGACGATTCTTCGTTTCAGAAGTGTATTTCTGTGCGGAATCGCTGTTTCGCGAGCTAGATCAGTGCATTTGCAGGCAAGTATGCCAAATTGGAATAGAAACTCCGACCAGGCAAGCACGATCACAATTTATTCGAGCCTATGTCAGATTCGACGATTCTTCGTTTCAGAAGTGTATTTCAGTGCGGAATCGCTGTTTCGCGTGCTCGATCAGTGCATTTGCATGCAAATATGCGAAATTGGCACGAAAACTCCAATTCGGCAAGCACGATCACGATTTATTCGAGCTTATGTCAGATTCGACAATTATTCGTTTCACAAATGAATTTCTGTGCGGAATCGCTGTTTCGCGTAGTAGATCAGTGCATTTGCAAGCAAGTATGCCAAATTGGAATAGAATCTCCGACCCCGGCAAGCACGATCACGATTTATTCGAGCTTATGTCAGATTCGACGATTCTTTGTTTCAGAAGTGTATTTCTGTGCGGTATCGCTGTTTCGCGTGCTAGATCAGTGCATTTGTATGCAGATATGCGAAATTGGCACGGAAACTCCGATTCGGCAAGCACGATCACGATTTATTCGAGCTTATGTCAGATTCGACGATTCTTCGTTTCAGAAGTGTATTTCTGTGCGGAATCGCTGTTTCGCGTGCTATATCAGTGCATTTGCGTGCAAGTATGCGAAATTGGAATAGAAACTCCGACCCGGCAAGCACGATCACAATTTATTCGAGCCTATGTCAGTTTCGACATTCTTCGTTTCAGAAGTGTATTTCTGTGCGGAATCGCTGTTTCGCGTGCTAGATCAGTGCATTTGCATGCTAATATGCGAAATTGGACAGAAACTCCGACCAGGCAAGCACGATCACAATTTATTCGAGCCTATGTCAGATTCGACGATTCTTCGTTTCAGAAGTGTATTTCTGTGCGGAATCGCTGTTTCGCGTGTTAGATCAGTGCATTTGCATGCAAACATTCCAAATTGGCACAGAAACTCCGATCCGCACAAACACGATCACGATTTATTCGAGCTTATGTCAGATTCGACGATTCTTCGTTTCAGAAGTGTATTTCTGTGCGGAATCGCTGTTTCGCGCGCTAGATCAGTGCATTTGCATGCAAGTATGACAAATTGGAATAGAAACTCCGACCGGCAATCACGATCACGATTTATTCGAGCTTATGTCAGATTCGACGATTCTTCGTTTCAGAAGTGTATTTCTGTGCGGAATCGCTGTTTCGCGCGCTAGATCAGTGCATTTGTATGCAGATATGCGAAATTGGCACGGAAACTCCGATTTGGCAAGCACGATCACGATTTATTCGAGCTTATGTCAGATTCGACGATTCTTCGTTTCAGAAGTGTATTTCTGTGCGGAATCGCTGTTTCGCGTGCTAGATCAGTGCATTTGCATGCAAATATGCGAAATTGGACAGAAACTCCGACCAGGCAAGCACGATCACAATTTATTCGAGCCTATGTCAGATTCGACGATTCTTCGTTTCAGAAGTGTATTTCAGTGCGGAATCGCTGTTTCGCGTGCTATATCAGTGCATTTGCAGGCAAGTATGCCAAATTGGAATAGAAACTCCGACACGGCAAGCACGATCACGATTTATTCGACGTTATGTCAGATTCGACGATTCTTCGTTTCAGAAGTGTATTTCTGTGCGGAATCGCTGTTTCGCGTGCTAGATCAGTGCATTTGCATGCAAATATGCGAAATTGGACAGAAACTCCGACCAGGCAAGCACGATCACAATTTATTCGAGCCTATGTCAGATTCGACGATTCTTCGTTTCAGAAGTGTATTTCTGTACGGAATCGCTGTTTCGCGTGTTAGATCAGTGTATTTGCATGCAAATATGCGAAATTGGACAGAAACTCCGACCAGGCAAGCACGATCACGATTTATTCGAGGTTATGTCAGATTCGACGATTCTTCGTTTCAGAAGTGTATTTCTGTGCGGAATCGCTGTTTCGCGCGCTAGATCAGTGCATTTGCATGCAAGTATGCGAAATTGGAATTGAAACTCCGACCCGGCAAGCACGATCACAATTTATTCGAGCCTATGTCAGATTCGACGATTCTTCGTTTCAGAAGTGTATTTATATGCGGAATCGCTGTTTCGCGTGTTAGATCAGTGTATTTGCATGCAAATATGCGAAATTGGACAGAAACTCCGACCAGGCAAGCACGATCACGATTTATTCGAGCTTATGTCAGATTCGACCAATCTTCGTTTCAGAAGTGTATTTCTGTGCGGAATCGCTGTTTCGCGTGTTAGATCAGTGTATTTGCATGCAAATATGCGAAATTGGACAGAAACTCCGACCAGGCAAGCACGATCACGATTTATTCGAGCTTATGTCAGATTCGACGATTCTTCGTTTCAGAAGTGTATTTCTGTGCGGAATCGCTGTTTCGCGCGCTAGATCAGTGCATTTGCATGCAAGTATGCGAAATTGGAATTGAAACTCCGACCCGGCAAGCACGATCACAATTTATTCGAGCCTATGTCAGATTCGACGATTCTTCGTTTCAGAAGTGTATTTATATGCGGAATCGCTGTTTCGCGTGCTATATCAGTGCATTTGCATGCAAGTATGCGAAATTGGAATTGAAACTCCGACCCGGCAAGCACGATCACAATTTATTCGAGCCTATGTCAGATTCGACGATTATTCGTTTCACAAATGAATTTCTGTACGGAATCGCTGTTTAGCGATCTAGATCAGTGCATTTGTATTCAAATATGCGAAATTGGCACGGAAACTCCGATTCGGCAAGCACGACCACGATTTATTCGAGATTATGTCAGATTCGACGATTCTTCGTTTCAGAAGTGTATTTCTGTGCGGAATCGCTGTTTCGCGTGTTAGATCAGTGTATTTGCATGCAAATATGCGAAATTGGACAGAAACTCCGACCAGGCAAGCACGATCACGATTTATTCGAGCTTATGTCAGATTCGACGATTCTTCGTTTCAGAAGTGTATTTCTGTACGGAATCGCTGTTTCGCGTGTTAGATCAGTGTATTTGCATGCAAATATGCGAAATTGGACAGAAACTCCGACCAGGCAAGCACGATCACGATTTATTCGAGCTTATGTCAGATTCGACGATTCTTCGTTTCAGAAGTGTATTTCTGTGCGGAATCGCTGTTTCGCGCGCTAGATCAGTGCATTTGCAGGCAAGTATGCCAAATTGGAATAGAAACTCCGACACGGCAAGCACGATCACGATTTATTCGACGTTATGTCAGATTCGACGATTCTTCGTTTCAGAAGTGTATTTCTGTGCGGAATCGCTGTTTCGCGTGCTAGATCAGTGCATTTGTATGCAGATATGCGAAATTGGCACGGAAACTCCGATTTGGCAAGCACGATCACGATTTATTCGAGCTTATGTCAGATTCGACGATTCTTCGTTTCAGAAGTGTATTTCTGTGCGGAATCGCTGTTTCGCGTGCTATATCAGTGCATTTGCATGCAAGTATGCGAAATTGGAATTGAAACTCCGACCCGGCAAGCACGATCACAATTTATTCGAGCCTATGTCAGATTCGACGATTATTCGTTTCACAAATGAATTTCTGTACGGAATCGCTGTTTAGCGATCTAGATCAGTGCATTTGTATTCAAATATGCGAAATTGGCACGGAAACTCCGATTCGGCAAGCACGACCACGATTTATTCGAGATTATGTCAGATTCGACGATTCTTCGTTTCAGAAGTGTATTTCTGTGCGGAATCGCTGTTTCGCGCGCTAGATCAGTGCATTTGCAGGCAAGTATGCCAAATTGGAATAGAAACTCCGACACGGCAAGCACGATCACGATTTATTCGACGTTATGTCAGATTCGACGATTCTTCGTTTCAGAAGTGTATTTCTGTGCGGAATCGCTGTTTCGCGAGCTAGATCAGTGCATTTGCAGGCAAGTATGCCAAATTGGAATAGAAACTCCGACCAGGCAAGCACGATCACAATTTATTCGAGCCTATGTCAGATTCGACGATTCTTCGTTTCAGAAGTGTATTTCAGTGCGGAATCGCTGTTTCGCGTGCTCGATCAGTGCATTTGCATGCAAATATGCGAAATTGGCACGAAAACTCCAATTCGGCAAGCACGATCACGATTTATTCGAGCTTATGTCAGATTCGACAATTATTCGTTTCACAAATGAATTTCTGTGCGGAATCGCTGTTTCGCGTAGTAGATCAGTGCATTTGCAAGCAAGTATGCCAAATTGGAATAGAATCTCCGACCCGGCAAGCACGATCACGATTTATTCGAGCTTATGTCAGATTCGACGATTCTTTGTTTCAGAAGTGTATTTCTGTGCGGTATCGCTGTTTCGCGTGCTAGATCAGTGCATTTGTATGCAGATATGCGAAATTGGCACGGAAACTCCGATTCGCAAGCACGATCACGATTTATTCGAGCTTATGTCAGATTCGACGATTCTTCGTTTCAGAAGTGTATTCTGTGCGGAATCGCTGTTTCGCGTGCTATATCAGTGCATTTGCGTGCAAGTATGCGAAATTGGAATAGAAACTCCGACCCGGCAAGCACGATCACAATTTATTCGAGCCTATGTCAGTTTCGACATTCTTCGTTTCAGAGTGTATTTCTGTGCGGAATCGCTGTTTCGCGTGCTAGATCAGTGCATTTGCATGCTAATATGCGAAATTGGACAGAAACTCCGACCAGGCAAGCACGATCACAATTTATTCGAGCCTATGTCAGATTCGACGATTCTTCGTTTCAGAAGTGTATTTCTGTGCGGAATCGCTGTTTCGCGTGTTAGATCAGTGCATTTGCATGCAAACATTCCAAATTGGCACAGAAACTCCGATCCGCACAAACACGATCACGATTTATTCGAGCTTATGTCAGATTCGACGATTCTTCGTTTCAGAAGTGTATTTCTGTGCGGAATCGCTGTTTCGCGCGCTAGATCAGTGCATTTGCATGCAAGTATGACAAATTGGAATAGAAACTCCGACCGGCAATCACGATCACGATTTATTCGAGCTTATGTCAGATTCGACGATTCTTCGTTTCAGAAGTGTATTTCTGTGCGGAATCGCTGTTTCGCGCGCTAGATCAGTGCATTTGTATGCAGATATGCGAAATTGGCACGGAAACTCCGATTTGGCAAGCACGATCACGATTTATTCGAGCTTATGTCAGATTCGACGATTCTTCGTTTCAGAAGTGTATTTCTGTGCGGAATCGCTGTTTCGCGTGTTAGATCAGTGCATTTGCATGCAAACATTCCAAATTGGCACAAAAACTCCGATCCGCACAAACACGATCACGGTTTATTCGAGCTTATGTCAGATTCGACGATTCTTCGTTTCAGAAGTGTATTTCTGTGCGGAATCGCTGTTTCGCGCGCTAGATCAGTGTATTTGCAGGCAAGTATGCCAAATTGCAATAGAAACTCCGACACGGCAAGCACGATCACGATTTATTCGACGTTATGTCAGATTCGACGATTCTTCGTTTCAGAAGTGTATTTCTGTGCGGAATCGCTGTTTCGCGTGCTAGATCAGTGCATTTGCATGCAAATATGCGAAATTGGACAGAAACTCCGACCAGGCAAGCACGATCACAATTTATTCGAGCCTATGTCAGATTCGACGATTCTTCGTTTCAGAAGTGTATTTCAGTGCGGAATCGCTGTTTCGCGTGCTCGATCAGTGCATTTGCATGCAAATATGCGAAATTGGCACGAAAACTCCGATTCGGCAAGCACGATCACGATTTATTCGAGCTTATGTCAGATTCGACAATTATTCGTTTCACAAATGAATTTCTGTGCGGAATCGCTGTTTCGCGTGTTAGATCAGTGCATTTGCATGCAAACATTCCAAATTGGCACAGAAACTCCGATCCGCACAAACACGATCACGATTTATTCGAGCTTATGTCAGATTCGACGATTCTTCGTTTCAGAAGTGTATTTCTGTGCGGAATCGCTGTTTCGCGCGCTAGATCAGTGCATTTGCATGCAAGTATGACAAATTGGAATAGAAACTCCGACCGGCAATCACGATCACGATTTATTCGAGCTTATGTCAGATTCGACGATTCTTCGTTTCAGAAGTGTATTTCTGTGCGGAATCGCTGTTTCGCGCGCTAGATCAGTGCATTTGTATGCAGATATGCGAAATTGGCACGGAAACTCCGATTTGGCAAGCACGATCACGATTTATTCGAGCTTATGTCAGATTCGACGATTCTTCGTTTCAGAAGTGTATTTCTGTGCGGAATCGCTGTTTCGCGTGCTAGATCAGTGCATTTGCATGCAAATATGCGAAATTGGACAGAAACTCCGACCAGGCAAGCACGATCACAATTTATTCGAGCCTATGTCAGATTCGACGATTCTTCGTTTCAGAAGTGTATTTCAGTGCGGAATCGCTGTTTCGCGTGCTATATCAGTGCATTTGCAGGCAAGTATGCCAAATTGGAATAGAAACTCCGACACGGCAAGCACGATCACGATTTATTCGACGTTATGTCAGATTCGACGATTCTTCGTTTCAGAAGTGTATTTCTGTGCGGAATCGCTGTTTCGCGTGCTAGATCAGTGCATTTGCATGCAAATATGCGAAATTGGACAGAAACTCCGACCAGGCAAGCACGATCACAATTTATTCGAGCCTATGTCAGATTCGACGATTCTTCGTTTCAGAAGTGTATTTCTGTACGGAATCGCTGTTTCGCGTGTTAGATCAGTGTATTTGCATGCAAATATGCGAAATTGGACAGAAACTCCGACCAGGCAAGCACGATCACGATTTATTCGAGGTTATGTCAGATTCGACGATTCTTCGTTTCAGAAGTGTATTTCTGTGCGGAATCGCTGTTTCGCGCGCTAGATCAGTGCATTTGCATGCAAGTATGCGAAATTGGAATTGAAACTCCGACCCGGCAAGCACGATCACAATTTATTCGAGCCTATGTCAGATTCGACGATTCTTCGTTTCAGAAGTGTATTTATATGCGGAATCGCTGTTTCGCGTGTTAGATCAGTGTATTTGCATGCAAATATGCGAAATTGGACAGAAACTCCGACCAGGCAAGCACGATCACGATTTATTCGAGCTTATGTCAGATTCGACGATTCTTCGTTTCAGAAGTGTATTTCTGTGCGGAATCGCTGTTTCGCGTGTTAGATCAGTGTATTTGCATGCAAATATGCGAAATTGGACAGAAACTCCGACCAGGCAAGCACGATCACGATTTATTCGAGCTTATGTCAGATTCGACGATTCTTCGTTTCAGAAGTGTATTTCTGTGCGGAATCGCTGTTTCGCGCGCTAGATCAGTGCATTTGCATGCAAGTATGCGAAATTGGAATTGAAACTCCGACCCGGCAAGCACGATCACAATTTATTCGAGCCTATGTCAGATTCGACGATTCTTCGTTTCAGAAGTGTATTTATATGCGGAATCGCTGTTTCGCGTGCTATATCAGTGCATTTGCATGCAAGTATGCGAAATTGGAATTGAAACTCCGAACCGGCAAGCACGATCACAATTTATTCGAGCCTATGTCAGATTCGACGATTATTCGTTTCACAAATGAATTTCTGTACGGAATCGCTGTTTAGCGATCTAGATCAGTGCATTTGTATTCAAATATGCGAAATTGGCACGGAAACTCCGATTCGGCAAGCACGACCACGATTTATTCGAGATTATGTCAGATTCGACGATTCTTCGTTTCAGAAGTGTATTTCTGTGCGGAATCGCTGTTTCGCGTGTTAGATCAGTGTATTTGCATGCAAATATGCGAAATTGGACAGAAACTCCGACCAGGCAAGCACGATCACGATTTATTCGAGCTTATGTCAGATTCGACGATTCTTCGTTTCAGAAGTGTATTTCTGTACGGAATCGCTGTTTCGCGTGTTAGATCAGTGTATTTGCATGCAAATATGCGAAATTGGACAGAAACTCCGACCAGGCAAGCACGATCACGATTTATTCGAGCTTATGTCAGATTCGACGATTCTTCGTTTCAGAAGTGTATTTCTGTGCGGAATCGCTGTTTCGCGTGTTAGATCAGTGTATTTGCATGCAAATATGCGAAATTGGACAGAAACTCCGACCAGGCAAGCACGATCACAATTTATTCGAGCCTATGTCAGATTCGACGATTCTTCGTTTCAGAAGTGTATTTCTGTACGGAATCGCTGTTTCGCGTGTTAGATCAGTGTATTTGCATGCAAATATGCGAAATTGGACAGAAACTCCGACCAGGCAAGCACGATCACGATTTATTCGAGCTTATGTCAGATTCGACGATTCTTCGTTTCAGAAGTGTATTTCTGTGCGGACTCGCTGTTTCGCGCGCTAGATCAGTGCATTTGCATGCAAGTATGCGAAATTGGAATTGAAACTCCGACCCGGCAAGCACGATCACAATTTATTCGAGCCTATGTCAGATTCGACGATTCTTCGTTTCAGAAGTGTATTTATATGCGGAATCGCTGTTTCGCGTGCTATATCAGTGCATTTGCATGCAAGTATGCGAAATTGGAATTGAAACTCCGACCCGGCAAGCACGATCACAATTTATTCGAGCCTATGTCAGATTCGACGATTATTCGTTTCACAAATGAATTTCTGTACGGAATCGCTGTTTAGCGATCTAGATCAGTGCATTTGTATTCAAATATGCGAAATTGGCACGGAAACTCCGATTCGGCAAGCACGACCACGATTTATTCGAGATTATGTCAGATTCGACGATTCTTCGTTTCAGAAGTGTATTTCTGTGCGGAATCGCTGTTTCGCGCGCTAGATCAGTGCATTTGCAGGCAAGTATGCCAAATTGGAATAGAAACTCCGACACGGCAAGCACGATCACGATTTATTCGACGTTATGTCAGATTCGACGATTCTTCGTTTCAGAAGTGTATTTCTGTGCGGAATCGCTGTTTCGCGAGCTAGATCAGTGCATTTGCAGGCAAGTATGCCAAATTGAAATAGAAACTCCGACCAGGCAAGCACGATCACAATTTATTCGAGCCTATGTCAGATTCGACGATTCTTCGTTTCAGAAGTGTATTTCAGTGCGGAATCGCTGTTTCGCGTGCTCGATCAGTGCATTTGCATGCAAATATGCGAAATTGGCACGAAAACTCCGATTCGGCAAGCACGATCACGATTTATTCGAGCTTATGTCAGATTCGACAATTATTCGTTTCACAAATGAATTTCTGTGCGGAATCGCTGTTTCGCGTAGTAGATCAGTGCATTTGCAAGCAAGTATGCCAAATTGGAATAGAAACTCCGACCCGGCAAGCACGATCACGATTTATTCGAGCTTATGTCAGATTCGACGATTCTTTGTTTCAGAAGTGTATTTCTGTGCGGTATCGCTGTTTCGCGTGCTAGATCAGTGCATTTGTATGCAGATATGCGAAATTGGCACGGAAACTCCGATTCGGCAAGCACGATCACAATTTATTCGAGCCTATGTCAGATTCGACGATTCTTCGTTTCGGAAGTGTTTTTCTGTGCGGAATCGCTGTTTCGCGTGTTAGATCAGTGCATTTGCATGCAAATATTCCAAATTGGCACAGAAACTCCGATCCGCACAAACACGATCACGATTTATTCGAGCTTATGTCAGATTCGACGATTCTTCGTTTCAGAAGTGTATTTCTGTGCGGAATCGCTGTTTCGCGCGCTAGATCAGTGCATTTGCATGCAAGTATGACAAATTGGAATAGAAACTCCGACCGGCAATCACGATCACGATTTATTCGAGCTTATGTCAGATTCGACGATTCTTCGTTTCAGAAGTGTATTTCTGTGCGGAATCGCTGTTTCGCGCGCTAGATCAGTGCATTTGCAGGCAAGTATGCGAAATTGGCACGGAAACTCCGATTTGGCAAGCACGATCACGATTTATTCGAGCTTATGTCAGATTCGACGATTCTTCGTTTCAGAAGTGTATTTCTGTGCGGAATCGCTGTTTCGCGTGCTATATCAGTGCATTTGCATGCAAGTATGCGAAATTGGAATTGAAACTCCGACCCGGCAAGCACGATCACAATTTATTCGAGCCTATGTCAGATTCGACGATTATTCGTTTCACAAATGAATTTCTGTACGGAATCGCTGTTTAGCGATCTAGATCAGTGCATTTGTATTCAAATATGCGAAATTGGCACGGAAACTCCGATTCGGCAAGCACGACCACGATTTATTCGAGATTATGTCAGATTCGACGATTCTTCGTTTCAGAAGTGTATTTCTGTGCGGAATCGCTGTTTCGCGCGCTAGATCAGTGCATTTGCAGGCAAGTATGCGAAATTGGAATAGAAACTCCGACCCGGCAAGCACGATCACAATTTATTCGAGCCTATGTCAGATTCGACGATTCTTCGTTTCAGAAGTGTATTTCTGTGCGGAATCGCTGTTTCGCGTGCTAGATCAGTGCATTTGCATGCAAATATGCGAAATTGGACAGAAACTCCGACCAGGCAAGCACGATCACGATTTATTCGAGGTTATGTCAGATTCGACGATTCTTCGTTTCAGAAGTGTATTTCTGTGCGGAATCGCTGTTTCGCGCGCTAGATCAGTGCATTTGCATGCAAGTATGCGAAATTGGAATTGAAACTCCGACCCGGCAAGCACGATCACAATTTATTCGAGCCTATGTCAGATTCGACGATTCTTCGTTTCAGAAGTGTATTTATATGCGGAATCGCTGTTTCGCGTGTTAGATCAGTGTATTTGCATGCAAATATGCGAAATTGGACAGAAACTCCGACCAGGCAAGCACGATCACGATTTATTCGAGCTTATGTCAGATTCGACGATTCTTCGTTTCAGAAGTGTATTTCTGTGCGGAATCGCTGTTTCGCGTGTTAGATCAGTGTATTTGCATGCAAATATGCGAAATTGGACAGAAACTCCGACCAGGCAAGCACGATCACGATTTATTCGAGCTTATGTCAGATTCGACGATTCTTCGTTTCAGAAGTGTATTTCTGTGCGGAATCGCTGTTTCGCGCGCTAGATCAGTGCATTTGCATGCAAGTATGCGAAATTGGAATTGAAACTCCGACCCGGCAAGCACGATCACAATTTATTCGAGCCTATGTCAGATTCGACGATTCTTCGTTTCAGAAGTGTATTTATATGCGGAATCGCTGTTTCGCGTGCTATATCAGTGCATTTGCATGCAAGTATGCGAAATTGGAATTGAAACTCCGACCCGGCAAGCACGATCACAATTTATTCGAGCCTATGTCAGATTCGACGATTATTCGTTTCACAAATGAATTTCTGTACGGAATCGCTGTTTAGCGATCTAGATCAGTGCATTTGTATTCAAATATGCGAAATTGGCACGGAAACTCCGATTCGGCAAGCACGACCACGATTTATTCGAGATTATGTCAGATTCGACGATTCTTCGTTTCAGAAGTGTATTTCTGTGCGGAATCGCTGTTTCGCGTGTTAGATCAGTGTATTTGCATGCAAATATGCGAAATTGGACAGAAACTCCGACCAGGCAAGCACGATCACGATTTATTCGAGCTTATGTCAGATTCGACGATTCTTCGTTTCAGAAGTGTATTTCTGTACGGAATCGCTGTTTCGCGTGTTAGATCAGTGTATTTGCATGCAAATATGCGAAATTGGACAGAAACTCCGACCAGGCAAGCACGATCACGATTTATTCGAGCTTATGTCAGATTCGACGATTCTTCGTTTCAGAAGTGTATTTCTGTGCGGAATCGCTGTTTCGCGTGTTAGATCAGTGTATTTGCATGCAAATATGCGAAATTGGACAGAAACTCCGACCAGGCAAGCACGATCACAATTTATTCGAGCCTATGTCAGATTCGACGATTCTTCGTTTCAGAAGTGTATTTCTGTACGGAATCGCTGTTTCGCGTGTTAGATCAGTGTATTTGCATGCAAATATGCGAAATTGGACAGAAACTCCGACCAGGCAAGCACGATCACGATTTATTCGAGCTTATGTCAGATTCGACGATTCTTCGTTTCAGAAGTGTATTTCTGTGCGGAATCGCTGTTTCGCGCGCTAGATCAGTGCATTTGCATGCAAGTATGCGAAATTGGAATTGAAACTCCGACCCGGCAAGCACGATCACAATTTATTCGAGCCTATGTCAGATTCGACGATTCTTCGTTTCAGAAGTGTATTTATATGCGGAATCGCTGTTTCGCGTGCTATATCAGTGCATTTGCATGCAAGTATGCGAAATTGGAATTGAAACTCCGACCCGGCAAGCACGATCACAATTTATTCGAGCCTATGTCAGATTCGACGATTATTCGTTTCACAAATGAATTTCTGTACGGAATCGCTGTTTAGCGATCTAGATCAGTGCATTTGTATTCAAATATGCGAAATTGGCACGGAAACTCCGATTCGGCAAGCACGACCACGATTTATTCGAGATTATGTCAGATTCGACGATTCTTCGTTTCAGAAGTGTATTTCTGTGCGGAATCGCTGTTTCGCGCGCTAGATCAGTGCATTTGCAGGCAAGTATGCCAAATTGGAATAGAAACTCCGACACGGCAAGCACGATCACGATTTATTCGACGTTATGTCAGATTCGACGATTCTTCGTTTCAGAAGTGTATTTCTGTGCGGAATCGCTGTTTCGCGAGCTAGATCAGTGCATTTGCAGGCAAGTATGCCAAATTGAAATAGAAACTCCGACCAGGCAAGCACGATCACAATTTATTCGAGCCTATGTCAGATTCGACGATTCTTCGTTTCAGAAGTGTATTTCAGTGCGGAATCGCTGTTTCGCGTGCTCGATCAGTGCATTTGCATGCAAATATGCGAAATTGGCACGAAAACTCCGATTCGGCAAGCACGATCACGATTTATTCGAGCTTATGTCAGATTCGACAATTATTCGTTTCACAAATGAATTTCTGTGCGGAATCGCTGTTTCGCGTAGTAGATCAGTGCATTTGCAAGCAAGTATGCCAAATTGGAATAGAAACTCCGACCCGGCAAGCACGATCACGATTTATTCGAGCTTATGTCAGATTCGACGATTCTTTGTTTCAGAAGTGTATTTCTGTGCGGTATCGCTGTTTCGCGTGCTAGATCAGTGCATTTGTATGCAGATATGCGAAATTGGCACGGAAACTCCGATTCGGCAAGCACGATCACAATTTATTCGAGCCTATGTCAGATTCGACGATTCTTCGTTTCGGAAGTGTATTTCTGTGCGGAATCGCTGTTTCGCGTGTTAGATCAGTGCATTTGCATGCAAATATTCCAAATTGGCACAGAAACTCCGATCCGCACAAACACGATCAGGATTTATTCGAGCTTATGTCAGATTCGACGATTCTTCGATTCAGAAGTGTATTTCTGTGCGGAATCGCTGTTTCGCGCGCTAGATCAGTGCATTTGCATGCAAGTATGACAAATTGGAATAGAAACTCCGACCGGCAATCACGATCACGATTTATTCGAGCTTATGTCAGATTCGACGATTCTTCGTTTCAGAAGTGTATTTCTGTGCGGAATCGCTGTTTCGCGCGCTAGATCAGTGCATTTGCAGGCAAGTATGCGAAATTGGCACGGAAACTCCGATTTGGCAAGCACGATCACGATTTATTCGAGCTTATGTCAGATTCGACGATTCTTCGTTTCAGAAGTGTATTTCTGTGCGGAATCGCTGTTTCGCGTGCTATATCAGTGCATTTGCATGCAAGTATGCGAAATTGGAATTGAAACTCCGACCCGGCAAGCACGATCACAATTTATTCGAGCCTATGTCAGATTCGACGATTATTCGTTTCACAAATGAATTTCTGTACGGAATCGCTGTTTAGCGATCTAGATCAGTGCATTTGTATTCAAATATGCGAAATTGGCACGGAAACTCCGATTCGGCAAGCACGACCACGATTTATTCGAGATTATGTCAGATTCGACGATTCTTCGTTTCAGAAGTGTATTTCTGTGCGGAATCGCTGTTTCGCGCGCTAGATCAGTGCATTTGCAGGCAAGTATGCGAAATTGGAATAGAAACTCCGACCCGGCAAGCACGATCACAATTTATTCGAGCCTATGTCAGATTCGACGATTCTTCGTTTCAGAAGTGTATTTCTGTGCGGAATCGCTGTTTCGCGTGCTAGATCAGTGCATTTGCATGCAAATATGCGAAATTGGACAGAAACTCCGACCAGGCAAGCACGATCACGATTTATTCGAGGTTATGTCAGATTCGACGATTCTTCGTTTCAGAAGTGTATTTCTGTGCGGAATCGCTGTTTCGCGCGCTAGATCAGTGCATTTGCATGCAAGTATGCGAAATTGGAATTGAAACTCCGACCCGGCAAGCACGATCACAATTTATTCGAGCCTATGTCAGATTCGACGATTCTTCGTTTCAGAAGTGTATTTATATGCGGAATCGCTGTTTCGCGTGTTAGATCAGTGTATTTGCATGCAAATATGCGAAATTGGACAGAAACTCCGACCAGGCAAGCACGATCACGATTTATTCGAGCTTATGTCAGATTCGACGATTCTTCGTTTCAGAAGTGTATTTCTGTGCGGAATCGCTGTTTCGCGTGTTAGATCAGTGTATTTGCATGCAAATATGCGAAATTGGACAGAAACTCCGACCAGGCAAGCACGATCACGATTTATTCGAGCTTATGTCAGATTCGACGATTCTTCGTTTCAGAAGTGTATTTCTGTGCGGAATCGCTGTTTCGCGCGCTAGATCAGTGCATTTGCATGCAAGTATGCGAAATTGGAATTGAAACTCCGACCCGGCAAGCACGATCACAATTTATTCGAGCCTATGTCAGATTCGACGATTCTTCGTTTCAGAAGTGTATTTATATGCGGAATCGCTGTTTCGCGTGCTATATCAGTGCATTTGCATGCAAGTATGCGAAATTGGAATTGAAACTCCGACCCGGCAAGCACGATCACAATTTATTCGAGCCTATGTCAGATTCGACGATTATTCGTTTCACAAATGAATTTCTGTACGGAATCGCTGTTTAGCGATCTAGATCAGTGCATTTGTATTCAAATATGCGAAATTGGCACGGAAACTCCGATTCGGCAAGCACGACCACGATTTATTCGAGATTATGTCAGATTCGACGATTCTTCGTTTCAGAAGTGTATTTCTGTGCGGAATCGCTGTTTCGCGTGTTAGATCAGTGTATTTGCATGCAAATATGCGAAATTGGACAGAAACTCCGACCAGGCAAGCACGATCACGATTTATTCGAGCTTATGTCAGATTCGACGATTCTTCGTTTCAGAAGTGTATTTCTGTACGGAATCGCTGTTTCGCGTGTTAGATCAGTGTATTTGCATGCAAATATGCGAAATTGGACAGAAACTCCGACCAGGCAAGCACGATCACGATTTATTCGAGCTTATGTCAGATTCGACGATTCTTCGTTTCAGAAGTGTATTTCTGTGCGGAATCGCTGTTTCGCGTGTTAGATCAGTGTATTTGCATGCAAATATGCGAAATTGGACAGAAACTCCGACCAGGCAAGCACGATCACAATTTATTCGAGCCTATGTCAGATTCGACGATTCTTCGTTTCAGAAGTGTATTTCTGTACGGAATCGCTGTTTCGCGTGTTAGATCAGTGTATTTGCATGCAAATATGCGAAATTGGACAGAAACTCCGACCAGGCAAGCACGATCACGATTTATTCGAGCTTATGTCAGGTTCGACGATTCTTCGTTTCAGAAGTGTATTTCTGTGCGGAATCGCTGTTTCGCGCGCTAGATCAGTGCATTTGCATGCAAGTATGCGAAATTGGAATTGAAACTCCGACCCGGCAAGCACGATCACAATTTATTCGAGCCTATGTCAGATTCGACGATTCTTCGTTTCAGAAGTGTATTTATATGCGGAATCGCTGTTTCGCGTGCTATATCAGTGCATTTGCATGCAAGTATGCGAAATTGGACAGAAACTCCGACCAGGCAAGCACGATCACGATTTATTCGAGGTTATGTCAGATTCGACGATTCTTCGTTTCAGAAGTGTATTTCTGTGCGGAATCGCTGTTTCGCGTGTTAGATCAGTGTATTTGCATGCAAATATGCGAAATTGGACAGAAACTCCGACAGGCAAGCACGATCACGATTTATTCGAGCTTATGTCAGATTCGACGATTCTTCGTTTCAGAAGTGTATTTCTGTACGGAATCGCTGTTTCGCGTGTTAGATCAGTGTATTTGCATGCAAATATACGAAATTGGACAGAAACTCCGACCAGGCAAGCACGATCACGATTTATTCGAGCTTATGTCAGATTCGACGATTCTTCGTTTCAGAAGTGTATTTCTGTGCGGAATCGCTGTTTCGCGTGTTAGATCAGTGTATTTGCATGCAAATATGCGAAATTGGACAGAAACTCCGACCAGGCAAGCACGATCACAATTTATTCGAGCCTATGTCAGATTCGACGATTCTTCGTTTCAGAAGTGTATTTCTGTACGGAATCGCTGTTTCGCGTGTTAGATCAGTGTATTTGCATGCAAATATGCGAAATTGGACAGAAACTCCGACCAGGCAAGCACGATCACGATTTATTCGAGCTTATGTCAGATTCGACGATTCTTCGTTTCAGAAGTGTATTTCTGTGCGGAATCGCTGTTTCGCGCGCTAGATCAGTGCATTTGCATGCAAGTATGCGAAATTGGAATTGAAACTCCGACCCGGCAAGCACGATCACAATTTATTCGAGCCTATGTCAGATTCGACGATTCTTCGTTTCAGAAGTGTATTTATATGCGGAATCGCTGTTTCGCGTGCTAGATCAGTGCATTTGCATGCAAGTATGCGAAATTGGAATTGAAACTCCGACCCGGCAAGCACGATCACAATTTATTCGAGCCTATGTCAGATTCGACGATTCTTCGTTTCAGAAGTGTATTTATATGCGGAATCGCTGTTTCGCGTGCTATATCAGTGCATTTGCATGCAAGTATGCGAAATTGGAATTGAAACTCCGACCCGGCAAGCACGATCACAATTTATTCGAGCCTATGTCAGATTCGACGATTATTCGTTTCACAAATGAATTTCTGTACGGAATCGCTGTTTAGCGATCTAGATCAGTGCATTTGTATTCAAATATGCGAAATTGGCACGGAAACTCCGATTCGGCAAGCACGACCACGATTTATTCGAGATTATGTCAGATTCGACGATTCTTCGTTTCAGAAGTGTATTTCTGTGCGGAATCGCTGTTTCGCGCGCTAGATCAGTGCATTTGCAGGCAAGTATGCCAAATTGGAATAGAAACTCCGACACGGCAAGCACGATCACGATTTATTCGACGTTATGTCAGATTCGACGATTCTTCGTTTCAGAAGTGTATTTCTGTGCGGAATCGCTGTTTCGCGAGCTAGATCAGTGCATTTGCAGGCAAGTATGCCAAATTGAAATAGAAACTCCGACCAGGCAAGCACGATCACAATTTATTCGAGCCTATGTCAGATTCGACGATTCTTCGTTTCAGAAGTGTATTTCAGTGCGGAATCGCTGTTTCGCGTGCTCGATCAGTGCATTTGCATGCAAATATGCGAAATTGGCACGAAAACTCCGATTCGGCAAGCACGATCACGATTTATTCGAGCTTATGTCAGATTCGACAATTATTCGTTTCACAAATGAATTTCTGTGCGGAATCGCTGTTTCGCGTAGTAGATCAGTGCATTTGCAAGCAAGTATGCCAAATTGGAATAGAAACTCCGACCCGGCAAGCACGATCACGATTTATTCGAGCTTATGTCAGATTCGACGATTCTTTGTTTCAGAAGTGTATTTCTGTGCGGTATCGCTGTTTCGCGTGCTAGATCAGTGCATTTGTATGCAGATATGCGAAATTGGCACGGAAACTCCGATTCGGCAAGCACGATCACAATTTATTCGAGCCTATGTCAGATTCGACGATTCTTCGTTTCGGAAGTGTATTTCTGTGCGGAATCGCTGTTTCGCGTGTTAGATCAGTGCATTTGCATGCAAATATTCCAAATTGGCACAGAAACTCCGATCCGCACAAACACGATCACGATTTATTCGAGCTTATGTCAGATTCGACGATTCTTCGTTTCAGAAGTGTATTTCTGTGCGGAATCGCTGTTTCGCGCGCTAGATCAGTGCATTTGCATGCAAGTATGACAAATTGGAATAGAAACTCCGACCGGCAATCACGATCACGATTTATTCGAGCTTATGTCAGATTCGACGATTCTTCGTTTCAGAAGTGTATTTCTGTGCGGAATCGCTGTTTCGCGCGCTAGATCAGTGCATTTGCAGGCAAGTATGCGAAATTGGCACGGAAACTCCGATTTGGCAAGCACGATCACGATTTATTCGAGCTTATGTCAGATTCGACGATTCTTCGTTTCAGAAGTGTATTTCTGTGCGGAATCGCTGTTTCGCGTGCTATATCAGTGCATTTGCATGCAAGTATGCGAAATTGGAATTGAAACTCCGACCCGGCAAGCACGATCACAATTTATTCGAGCCTATGTCAGATTCGACGATTATTCGTTTCACAAATGAATTTCTGTACGGAATCGCTGTTTAGCGATCTAGATCAGTGCATTTGTATTCAAATATGCGAAATTGGCACGGAAACTCCGATTCGGCAAGCACGACCACGATTTATTCGAGATTATGTCAGATTCGACGATTCTTCGTTTCAGAAGTGTATTTCTGTGCGGAATCGCTGTTTCGCGCGCTAGATCAGTGCATTTGCAGGCAAGTATGCGAAATTGGAATAGAAACTCCGACCCGGCAAGCACGATCACAATTTATTCGAGCCTATGTCAGTTTCGACATTCTTCGTTTCAGAAGTGTATTTCTGTGCGGAATCGCTGTTTCGCGTGCTAGATCAGTGCATTTGCATGCAAATATGCGAAATTGGACAGAAACTCCGACCAGGCAAGCACGATCACAATTTATTCGAGCCTATGTCAGATTCGACGATTCTTCGTTTCAGAAGTGTATTTCTGTGCGGAATCGCTGTTTCGCGTGTTAGATCAGTGCATTTGCATGCAAACATTCCAAATTGGCACAGAAACTCCGATCCGCACAAACACGATCACGATTTATTCGAGCTTATGTCAGATTCGACGATTCTTCGTTTCAGAAGTGTATTTCTGTGCGGAATCGCTGTTTCGCGCGCTAGATCAGTGCATTTGCATGCAAGTATGACAAATTGGAATAGAAACTCCGACCGGCAATCACGATCACGATTTATTCGAGCTTATGTCAGATTCGACGATTCTTCGTTTCAGAAGTGTATTTCTGTGCGGAATCGCTGTTTCGCGCGCTAGATCAGTGCATTTGCAGGCAAGTATGCCAAATTGGAATAGAAACTCCGACACGGCAAGCACGATCACGATTTATTCGACGTTATGTCAGATTCGACGATTCTTCGTTTCAGAAGTGTATTTCTGTGCGGAATCGCTGTTTCGCGTGCTAGATCAGTGCATTTGTATGCAGATATGCGAAATTGGCACGGAAACTCCGATTTGGCAAGCACGATCACGATTTATTCGAGCTTATGTCAGATTCGACGATTCTTCGTTTCAGAAGTGTATTTCTGTGCGGAATCGCTGTTTCGCGTGCTATATCAGTGCATTTGCATGCAAGTATGCGAAATTGGAATTGAAACTCCGACCCGGCAAGCACGATCACAATTTATTCGAGCCTATGTCAGATTCGACGATTATTCGTTTCACAAATGAATTTCTGTACGGAATCGCTGTTTAGCGATCTAGATCAGTGCATTTGTATTCAAATATGCGAAATTGGCACGGAAACTCCGATTCGGCAAGCACGACCACGATTTATTCGAGATTATGTCAGATTCGACGATTCTTCGTTTCAGAAGTGTATTTCTGTGCGGAATCGCTGTTTCGCGCGCTAGATCAGTGCATTTGCAGGCAAGTATGCCAAATTGGAATAGAAACTCCGACACGGCAAGCACGATCACGATTTATTCGACGTTATGTCAGATTCGACGATTCTTCGTTTCAGAAGTGTATTTCTGTGCGGAATCGCTGTTTCGCGAGCTAGATCAGTGCATTTGCAGGCAAGTATGCCAAATTGGAATAGAAACTCCGACCAGGCAAGCACGATCACAATTTATTCGAGCCTATGTCAGATTCGACGATTCTTCGTTTCAGAAGTGTATTTCAGTGCGGAATCGCTGTTTCGCGTGCTCGATCAGTGCATTTGCATGCAAATATGCGAAATTGGCACGAAAACTCCGATTCGGCAAGCACGATCACGATTTATTCGAGCTTATGTCAGATTCGACAATTATTCGTTTCACAAATGAATTTCTGTGCGGAATCGCTGTTTCGCGTAGTAGATCAGTGCATTTGCAAGCAAGTATGCCAAATTGGAATAGAATCTCCGACCCGGCAAGCACGATCACGATTTATTCGAGCTTATGTCAGATTCGACGATTCTTTGTTTCAGAAGTGTATTTCTGTGCGGTATCGCTGTTTCGCGTGCTAGATCAGTGCATTTGTATGCAGATATGCGAAATTGGCACGGAAACTCCGATTCGGCAAGCACGATCACGATTTATTCGAGCTTATGTCAGATTCGACGATTCTTCGTTTCAGAAGTGTATTTCTGTGCGGAATCGCTGTTTCGCGTGCTATATCAGTGCATTTGCGTGCAAGTATGCGAAATTGGAATAGAAACTCCGACCCGGCAAGCACGATCACAATTTATTCGAGCCTATGTCAGTTTCGACATTCTTCGTTTCAGAAGTGTATTTCTGTGCGGAATCGCTGTTTCGCGTGCTAGATCAGTGCATTTGCATGCTAATATGCGAAATTGGACAGAAACTCCGACCAGGCAAGCACGATCACAATTTATTCGAGCCTATGTCAGATTCGACGATTCTTCGTTTCAGAAGTGTATTTCTGTGCGGAATCGCTGTTTCGCGTGTTAGATCAGTGCATTTGCATGCAAACATTCCAAATTGGCACAGAAACTCCGATCCGCACAAACACGATCACGATTTATTCGAGCTTATGTCAGATTCGACGATTCTTCGTTTCAGAAGTGTATTTCTGTGCGGAATCGCTGTTTCGCGCGCTAGATCAGTGCATTTGCATGCAAGTATGACAAATTGGAATAGAAACTCCGACCGGCAATCACGATCACGATTTATTCGAGCTTATGTCAGATTCGACGATTCTTCGTTTCAGAAGTGTATTTCTGTGCGGAATCGCTGTTTCGCGCGCTAGATCAGTGCATTTGTATGCAGATATGCGAAATTGGCACGGAAACTCCGATTTGGCAAGCACGATCACGATTTATTCGAGCTTATGTCAGATTCGACGATTCTTCGTTTCAGAAGTGTATTTCTGTGCGGAATCGCTGTTTCGCGTGTTAGATCAGTGCATTTGCATGCAAACATTCCAAATTGGCACAAAAACTCCGATCCGCACAAACACGATCACGGTTTATTCGAGCTTATGTCAGATTCGACGATTCTTCGTTTCAGAAGTGTATTTCTGTGCGGAATCGCTGTTTCGCGCGCTAGATCAGTGTATTTGCAGGCAAGTATGCCAAATTGCAATAGAAACTCCGACACGGCAAGCACGATCACGATTTATTCGACGTTATGTCAGATTCGACGATTCTTCGTTTCAGAAGTGTATTTCTGTGCGGAATCGCTGTTTCGCGTGCTAGATCAGTGCATTTGCATGCAAATATGCGAAATTGGACAGAAACTCCGACCAGGCAAGCACGATCACAATTTATTCGAGCCTATGTCAGATTCGACGATTCTTCGTTTCAGAAGTGTATTTCAGTGCGGAATCGCTGTTTCGCGTGCTCGATCAGTGCATTTGCATGCAAATATGCGAAATTGGCACGAAAACTCCGATTCGGCAAGCACGATCACGATTTATTCGAGCTTATGTCAGATTCGACAATTATTCGTTTCACAAATGAATTTCTGTGCGGAATCGCTGTTTCGCGTAGTAGATCAGTGCATTTGCAAGCAAGTATGCCAAATTGGAATAGAAACTCCGACCCGGCAAGCACGATCACGATTTATTCGAGCTTATGTCAGATTCGACGATTCTTTGTTTCAGAAGTGTATTTCTGTGCGGTATCGCTGTTTCGCGTGCTAGATCAGTGCATTTGTATGCAGATATGCGAAATTGGCACGGAAACTCCGATTCGGCAAGCACGATCACGATTTATTCGAGCTTATGTCAGATTCGACGATTCTTCGTTTCAGAAGTGTATTTCTGTGCGGAATCGCTGTTTCGCGTGCTATATCAGTGCATTTGCATGCAAGTATGCGAAATTGGAATTGAAACTCCGACCCGGCAAGCACGATCACAATTTATTCGAGCCTATGTCAGATTCGACGATTATTCGTTTCACAAATGAATTTCTGTACGGAATCGCTGTTTAGCGATCTAGATCAGTGCATTTGTATTCAAATATGCGAAATTGGCACGGAAACTCCGATTCGGCAAGCACGACCACGATTTATTCGAGATTATGTCAGATTCGACGATTCTTCGTTTCAGAAGTGTATTTCTGTGCGGAATCGCTGTTTCGCGCGCTAGATCAGTGCATTTGCACTCAAGTATGCGAAATTGGAATAGAAACTCCGACCCGGCAAGCACGATCACAATTTATTCGAGCCTATGTCAGTTTCGACATTCTTCGTTTCAGAAGTGTATTTCTGTGCGGAATCGCTGTTTCGCGTGCTAGATCAGTGCATTTGCATGCAAATATGCGAAATTGGACAGAAACTCCGACCAGGCAAGCACGATCACAATTTATTCGAGCCTATGTCAGATTCGACGATTCTTCGTTTCAGAAGTGTATTTCTGTGCGGAATCGCTGTTTCGCGTGTTAGATCAGTGCATTTGCATGCAAACATTCCAAATTGGCACAGAAACTCCGATCCGCACAAACACGATCACGATTTATTCGAGCTTATGTCAGATTCGACGATTCTTCGTTTCAGAAGTGTATTTCTGTGCGGAATCGCTGTTTCGCGCGCTAGATCAGTGCATTTGCATGCAAGTATGACAAATTGGAATAGAAACTCCGACCGGCAATCACGATCACGATTTATTCGAGCTTATGTCAGATTCGACGATTCTTCGTTTCAGAAGTGTATTTCTGTGCGGAATCGCTGTTTCGCGCGCTAGATCAGTGCATTTGCAGGCAAGTATGCCAAATTGGAATAGAAACTCCGACACGGCAAGCACGATCACGATTTATTCGACGTTATGTCAGATTCGACGATTCTTCGTTTCAGAAGTGTATTTCTGTGCGGAATCGCTGTTTCGCGTGCTAGATCAGTGCACTTGTATGCAGATATGCGAAATTGGCACGGAAACTCCGATTTGGCAAGCACGATCACGATTTATTCGAGCTTATGTCAGATTCGACGATTCTTCGTTTCAGAAGTGTATTTCTGTGCGGAATCGCTGTTTCGCGTGCTATATCAGTGCATTTGCATGCAAGTATGCGAAATTGGAATTGAAACTCCGACCCGGCAAGCACGATCACAATTTATTCGAGCCTATGTCAGATTCGACGATTATTCGTTTCACAAATGAATTTCTGTACGGAATCGCTGTTTCGCGCGCTAGATCAGTGCATTTGCAGGCAAGTATGCCAAATTGGAATAGAAACTCCGACACGGCAAGCACGATCACGATTTATTCGACGTTATGTCAGATTCGACGATTCTTCGTTTCAGAAGTGTATTTCTGTGCGGAATCGCTGTTTCGCGAGCTAGATCAGTGCATTTGCAGGCAAGTATGCCAAATTGGAATAGAAACTCCGACCAGGCAAGCACGATCACAATTTATTCGAGCCTATGTCAGATTCGACGATTCTTCGTTTCAGAAGTGTATTTCAGTGCGGAATCGCTGTTTCGCGTGCTCGATCAGTGCATGTGCATGCAAATATGCGAAATTGGCACGAAAACTCCGATTCGGCAAGCACGATCACGATATATTCGAGCTTATGTCAGATTCGACAATTATTCGTTTCACAAATGAATTTCTGTGCGGAATCGCTGTTTCGCGTAGTAGATCAGTGCATTTGCAAGCAAGTATGCCAAATTGGAATAGAATCTCCGACCCGGCAAGCACGATCACGATTTATTCGAGCTTATGTCAGATTCGACGATTCTTTGTTTCAGAAGTGTATTTCTGTGCGGTATCGCTGTTTCGCGTGCTAGATCAGTGCATTTGTATGCAGATATGCGAAATTGGCACGGAAACTCCGATTCGGCAAGCACGATCACGATTTATTCGAGCTTATGTCAGATTCGACGATTCTTCGTTTCAGAAGTGTATTTCTGTGCGGAATCGCTGTTTCGCGTGCTATATCAGTGCATTTGCGTGCAAGTATGCGAAATTGGAATAGAAACTCCGACCCGGCAAGCACGATCACAATTTATTCGAGCCTATGTCAGTTTCGACATTCTTCGTTTCAGAAGTGTATTTCTGTGCGGAATCGCTGTTTCGCGTGCTAGATCAGTGCATTTGCATGCTAATATGCGAAATTGGACAGAAACTCCGACCAGGCAAGCACGATCACAATTTATTCGAGCCTATGTCAGATTCGACGATTCTTCGTTTCAGAAGTGTATTTCTGTGCGGAATCGCTGTTTCGCGTGTTAGATCAGTGCATTTGCATGCAAACATTCCAAATTGGCACAGAAACTCCGATCCGCACAAACACGATCACGATTTATTCGAGCTTATGTCAGATTCGACGATTCTTCGTTTCAGAAGTGCATTTCTGTGCGGAATCGATGTTTCGCGCGCTAGATCAGTGCATTTGCATGCAAGTATGACAAATTGGAATAGAAACTCCGACCGGCAATCACGATCACGATTTATTCGAGCTTATGTCAGATTCGACGATTCTTCGTTTCAGAAGTGTATTTCTGTGCGGAATCGCTGTTTCGCGCGCTAGATCAGTGCATTTGTATGCAGATATGCGAAATTGGGACGGAAACTCCGATTTGGCAAGCACGATCACGATTTATTCGAGCTTATGTCAGATTCGACGATTCTTCGTTTCAGAAGTGTATTTCTGTGCGGAATCGCTGTTTCGCGTGTTAGATCAGTGCATTTGCATGCAAACATTCCAAATTGGCACAAAAACTCCGATCCGCACAAACACGATCACGGTTTATTCGAGCTTATGTCAGATTCGACGATTCTTCGTTTCAGAAGTGTATTTCTGTGCGGAATCGCTGTTTCGCGCGCTAGATCAGTGTATTTGCAGGCAAGTATGCCAAATTGCAATAGAAACTCCGACACGGCAAGCACGATCACGATTTATTCGACGTTATGTCAGATTCGACGATTCTTCGTTTCAGAAGTGTATTTCTGTGCGGAATCGCTGTTTCGCGTGCTAGATCAGTGCATTTGCATGCAAATATGCGAAATTGGACAGAAACTCCGACCAGGCAAGCACGATCACAATTTATTCGAGCCTATGTCAGATTCGACGATTCTTCGTTTCAGAAGTGTATTTCAGTGCGGAATCGCTGTTTCGCGTGCTCGACCAGTGCATTTGCATGCAAATATGCGAAATTGGCACGAAAACTCCGATTCGGCAAGCACGATCACGATTTATTCGAGCTTATGTCAGATTCGACAATTATTCGTTTCACAAATGAATTTCTGTGCGGAATCGCTGTTTCGCGTAGTAGATCAGTGCATTTGCAAGCAAGTATGCCAAATTGGAATAGAAACTCCGACCCGGCAAGCACGATCACGATTTATTCGAGCTTATGTCAGATTCGACGATTCTTTGTTTCAGAAGTGTATTTCTGTGCGGTATCGCTGTTTCGCGTGCTAGATCAGTGCATTTGTATGCAGATATGCGAAATTGGCACGGAAACTCCGATTCGGCAAGCACGATCACGATTTATTCGAGCTTATGTCAGATTCGACGATTCTTCGTTTCAGAAGTGTATTTCTGTGCGGAATCGCTGTTTCGCGTGCTATATCAGTGCATTTGCGTGCAAGTATGCGAAATTGGAATAGAAACTCCGACCCGGCAAGCACGATCACAATTTATTCGAGCCTATGTCAGTTTCGACATTCTTCGTTTCAGAAGTGTATTTCTGTGCGGAATCGCTGTTTCGCGTGCTAGATCAGTGCATTTGCATGCTAATATGCGAAATTGGACAGAAACTCCGACCAGGCAAGCACGATCACAATTTATTCGAGCCTATGTCAGATTCGACGATTCTTCGTTTCAGAAGTGTATTTCTGTGCGGAATCGCTGTTTCGCGTGTTAGATCAGTGCATTTGCATGCAAACATTCCAAATTGGCACAGAAACTCCGATCCGCACAAACACGATCACGATTTATTCGAGCTTATGTCAGATTCGACGATTCTTCGTTTCAGAAGTGTATTTCTGTGCGGAATCGCTGTTTCGCGCGCTAGATCAGTGCATTTGCATGCAAGTATGACAAATTGGAATAGAAACTCCGACCGGCAATCACGATTACGATTTATTCGAGCTTATGTCAGATTCGACGATTCTTCGTTTCAGAAGTGTATTTCTGTGCGGAATCGCTGTTTCGCGCGCTAGATCAGTGCATTTGCAGGCAAGTATGCCAAATTGGAATAGAAACTCCGACACGGCAAGCACGATCACGATTTATTCGACGTTATGTCAGATTCCACGATTCTTCGTTTCAGAAGTGTATTTCTGTGCGGAATCGCTGTTTCGCGTGCTAGATCAGTGCATTTGTATGCAGATATGCGAAATTGGCACGGAAACTCCGATTTGGCAAGCACGATCACGATTTATTCGAGCTTATGTCAGATTCGACGATTCTTCGTTTCAGAAGTGTATTTCTGTGCGGAATCGCTGTTTCGCGTGTTAGATCAGTGCATTTGCATGCAAACATTCCAAATTGGCACAAAAACTCCGATCCGCACAAACACGATCACGGTTTATTCGAGCTTATGTCAGATTCGACGATTCTTCGTTTCAGAAGTGTATTTCTGTGCGGAATCGCTGTTTCGCGCGCTAGATCAGTGTATTTGCAGGCAAGTATGCCAAATTGCAATAGAAACTCCGACACGGCAAGCACGATCACGATTTATTCGACGTTATGTCAGATTCGACGATTCTTCGTTTCAGAAGTGTATTTCTGTGCGGAATCGCTGTTTCGCGTGCTAGATCAGTGCATTTGCATGCAAATATGCGAAATTGGACAGAAACTCCGACCAGGCAAGCACGATCACAATGTATTCGAGCCTATGTCAGATTCGACGATTCTTCGTTTCAGAAGTGTATTTCAGTGCGGAATCGCTGTTTCGCGTGCTAGATCTGTGCATTTGCATGCAAATATGCGAAATTGGCACGAAAACTCCGATTCGGCAAGCACGATCACGATTTATTCGAGCTTATGTCAGATTCGACAATTATTCGTTTCACAAATGAATTTCTGTGCGGAATCGCTGTTTCGCGTAGTAGATCAGTGCATTTGCAAGCAAGTATGCCAAATTGGAATAGAAACTCCGACCCGGCAAGCACGATCACGATTTATTCGAGCTTATGTCAGATTCGACGATTCTTTGTTTCAGAAGTGTATTTCTGTGCGGAATCGCTGTTTCGCGTGCTAGATCAGTGCATTTTTATGCAGATATGCGAAATTGGCACGGAAACTCCGATTCGGCAAGCACGATCACGATTTATTCGAGCTTATGTCAGATTCGACGATTCTTCGTTTCAGAAGTGTATTTCTGTGCGGAATCGCTGTTTCGCGCGCTAGATCAGTGCATTTGCAGGCAAGTATGCGAAATTGGAATAGAAACTCCGACCCGGCAAGCACGATCACAATTTATTCGAGCCTATGTCAGTTTCGACATTCTTCGTTTCAGAAGTGTATTTCTGTGCGGAATCGCTGTTTCGCGTGCTAGATCAGTGCATTTGCATGCAAATATGCGAAATTGGACAGAAACTCCGACCAGGCAAACACGATCACAATTTATTCGAGCCTATGTCAGATTCGACGATTCTTCGTTTCAGAAGTGTATTTCTGTGCGGAATCGCTGTTTCGCGTGTTAGATCAGTGCATTTGCATGCAAACATTCCAAATTGGCACAGAAACTCCGATCCGCACAAACACGATCACGATTTATTCGAGCTTATGTCAGATTCGACGATTCTTCGTTTCAGAAGTGTATTTCTGTGCGGAATCGCTGTTTCGCGCGCTAGATCAGTGCATTTGCATGCAAGTATGACAAATTGGAATAGAAACTCCGACCGGCAATCACGATCACGATTTATTCGACCTTATGTCAGATTCGACGATTCTTCGTTTCAGAAGTGTATTTCTGTGCGGAATCGCTGTTTCGCGCGCTAGATCAGTGCATTTGCAGGCAAGTATGCCAAATTGGAATAGAAACTCCGACACGGCAAGCACGATCACGATTTATTCGACGTTATGTCAGATTCGACAATTCTTCGTTTCAGAAGTGTATTTCTGTGCGGAATCGCTGTTTCGCGTGCTAGATCAGTGCATTTGTATGCAGATATGCGAAATTGGCACGGAAACTCCGATTTGGCAAGCACGATCACGATTTATTCGAGCTTATGTCAGATTCGACGATTCTTCGTTTCAGAAGTGTATTTCTGTGCGGAATCGCTGTTTCGCGTGCTATATCAGTGCATTTGCATGCAAGTATGCGAAATTGGAATTGAAACTCCGACCCGGCAAGCACGATCACAATTTATTCGAGCCTATGTCAGATTCGACGATTATTCGTTTCACAAATGAATTTCTGTACGGAATCGCTGTTTAGCGATCTAGATCAGTGCATTTGTATTCAAATATGCGAAATTGGCACGGAAACTCCGATTCGGCAAGCACGACCACGATTTATTCGAGATTATGTCAGATTCGACGATTCTTCGTTTCAGAAGTGTATTTCTGTGCGGAATCGCTGTTTCGCTCGCTAGATCAGTGCATTTGCAGGCAAGTATGCCAAATTGGAATAGAAACTCCGACACGGCAAGCACGATCACGATTTATTCGACGTTATGTCAGATTCGACGATTCTTCGTTTCAGAAGTGTATTTCTGTGCGGAATCGCTGTTTCGCGTAGTAGATCAGTGCATTTGCAAGCAAGTATGCCAAATTGGAATAGAAACTCCGACCCGGCAAGCACGATCACGATTTATTCGAGCTTATGTCAGATTCGACGATTCTTTGTTTCAGAAGTGTATTTCTGTGCGGTATCGCTGTTTCGCGTGCTAGATCAGTGCATTTGTATGCAGATATGCGAAATTGGCACGGAAACTCCGATTCGGCAAGCACGATCACGATTTATTCGAGCTTATGTCAGATTCGACGATTCTTCGTTTCAGAAGTGTATTTCTGTGCGGAATCGCTGTTTCGCGTGCTATATCAGTGCATTTGCGTGCAAGTATGCGAAATTGGAATAGAAACTCCGACCCGGCAAGCACGATCACAATTTATTCGAGCCTATGTCAGTTTCGACATTCTTCGTTTCAGAAGTGTATTTCTGTGCGGAATCGCTGTTTCGCGTGCTAGATTAGTGCATTTGTATGCAGATATGCGAAATTGGCACAAAAACTCCGATCCGCACAAACACGATCACGGTTTATTCGAGCTTATGTCAGATTCGACGATTCTTCGTTTCAGAAGTGTATTTCTGAGCGGAATCGCTGTTTCGCGCGCTAGATCAGTGCATTTGCAGGCAAGTATGCCAAATTGGAATAGAAACTCCGACACGGCAAGCACGATCACGATTTATTCGACGTTATGTCAGATTCGACGATTCTTCGTTTCAGAAGTGTATTTCTGTGCGGAATCGCTGTTTCGCGTGCTAGATCAGTGCATTTGTATGCAGATATGCGAAATTGGCACGGAAACTCCGATTTGGCAAGCACGATCACGATTTATTCGAGCTTATGTCAGATTCGACGATTCTTCGTTTCAGAAGTGTATTTCTGTGCGGAATCGCTGTTTCGCGTGCTATATCAGTGCATTTGCATGCAAGTATGCGAAATTGGAATTGAAACTCCGACCCGGCAAGCACGATCACAATTTATTCGAGCCTATGTCAGATTCGACGATTATTCGTTTCACAAATGAATTTCTGTACGGAATCGCTGTTTAGCGATCTAGATCAGTGCATTTGTATTCAAATATGCGAAATTGGCACGGAAACTCCGATTCGGCAAGCACGACCACGATTTATTCGAGATTATGTCAGATTCGACGATTCTTCGTTTCAGAAGTGTATTTCTGTGCGGAATCGCTGTTTCGCGCGCTAGATCAGTGCATTTGCAGGCAAGTATGCCAAATTGGAATAGAAACTCCGACACGGCAAGCACGATCACGATTTATTCGACGTTATGTCAGATTCGACGATTCTTCGTTTCAGAAGTGTATTTCTGTGCGGAATCGCTGTTTCGCGTAGTAGATCAGTGCATTTGCAAGCAAGTATGCCAAATTGGAACAGAAACTCCGACCCGGCAAGCACGATCACGATTTATTCGAGCTTATGTCAGATTCGACGATTCTTTGTTTCAGAAGTGTATTTCTGTGCGGTATCGCTGTTTCGCGTGCTAGATCAGTGCATTTGTATGCAGATATGCGAAATTGGCACGGAAACTCCGATTCGGCAAGCACGATCACGATTTATTCGAGCTTATGTCAGATTCGACGATTCTTCGTTTCAGAAGTGTATTTCTGTGCGGAATCGCTGTTTCGCGTGCTATATCAGTGCATTTGCATGCAAATATGCGAAATTGGACAGAAACTCCGACCCGGCAAGCACGATCACAATTTATTCGAGCCTATGTCAGATTCGACGATTATTCGTTTCACAAATGAATTTCTGTACGGAATCGCTGTTTCGCGTAGTAGATCAGTGCATTTGCAAGCAAGTATGCCAAATTGGAATAGAAACTCCGACCCGGCAAGCACGATCACGATTTATTCGAGCTTATGTCAGATTCGACGATTCTTTGTTTCAGAAGTGTATTTCTGTGCGGAATCGCTGTTTCGCGTGCTAGATCAGTGCATTTTTATGCAGATATGCGAAATTGGCACGGAAACTCCGATTCGGCAAGCACGATCACGATTTATTCGAGCTTATGTCAGATTCGACGATTCTTCGTTTCAGAAGTGTATTTCTGTGCGGAATCGCTGTTTCGCGTGCTATATCAGTGCATTTGCGTGCAAGTATGCGAAATTGGAATAGAAACTCCGACCCGGCAAGCACGATCACAATTTATTCGAGCCTATGTCAGTTTCGACATTCTTCGTTTCAGAAGTGTATTTCTGTGCGGAATCGCTGTTTCGCGTGCTAGATCAGTGCATTTGCATGCAAATATGCGAAATTGGACAGAAACTCCGACCTGGCAAGCACGATCACAATTTATTCGAGCCTATGTCAGATTCGACGATTCTTCGTTTCAGAAGTGTATTTCTGTGCGGAATCGCTGTTTCGCGTGTTAGATCAGTGCATTTGCATGCAAACATTCCAAATTGGCACAGAAACTCCGATCCGCACAAACACGATCACGATTTATTCGAGCTTATGTCAGATTCGACGATTCTTCGTTTCAGAAGTGTATTTCTGTGCGGAATCGCTGTTTCGCGCGCTAGATCAGTGCATTTGCATGCAAGTATGACAAATTGGAATAGAAACTCCGACCGGCAATCACGATCACGATTTATTCGAGCTTATGTCAGATTCGACGATTCTTCGTTTCAGAAGTGTATTTCTGTGCGGAATCGCTGTTTCGCGTGCTAGATCAGTGCATTTGTATGCAGATATGCGAAATTGGCACTGAAACTCCGATTTGGCAAGCACGATCACGATTTATTCGAGCTTATGTCAGATTCGACGATTCTTCGTTTCAGAAGTGTATTTCTGTGCGGAATCGCTGTTTCGCGTGCTATATCAGTGCATTTGCATGCAAGTATGCGAAATTGGAATTGAAACTCCGACCCGGCAAGCACGATCACAATTTATTCGAGCCTATGTCAGATTCGACGATTATTCGTTTCACAAATGAATTTCTGTACGGAATCGCTGTTTCGCGTGCTAGATCAGTGCATTTGCATGCAAATATGCGAAATTGGCACGGAAACTCCGATTCGGCAAGCACGACCACGATTTATTCGAGATTATGTCAGATTCGACGATTCTTCGTTTCAGAAGTGTATTTCTGTGCGGAATCGCTGTTTCGCGTGTTAGATCAGTGCATTTGCATGCAAACATTCCAAATTGGCACAGAAACTCCGATCCGCACAAACACGATCACGATTTATTCGAGCTTATGTCAGATTCGACGATTCTTCGTTTCAGAAGTGTATTTCTGTGCGGAATCGATGTTTCGCGCGCTAGATCAGTGCATTTGCATGCAAGTATGACAAATTGGAATAGAAACTCCGACCGGCAATCACGATCACGATTTATTCGAGCTTATGTCAGATTCGACGATTCTTCGTTTCAGAAGTGTATTTCTGTGCGGAATCGCTGTTTCGCGCGCTAGATCAGTGCATTTGCAGGCAAGTATGCCAAATTGGAATGGAAACTCCGACACGGCAAGCACGATCACGATTTATTCGACGTTATGTCAGATTCGACGATTCTTCGTTTCAGAAGTGTATTTCTGTGCGGAATAGGTGTTTCGCGTGCTAGATCAGTGCATTTGCATGCAAATATGCGAAATTGGACAGAAACTCCGACCAGGCAAGCACGATCACAATTTATTCGAGCCTATGTCAGATTCGACGATTCTTCGTTTCAGAAGTGTATTTCAGTGCGGAATCGCTGTTTCGCGTGCTAGATCAGTGCATTTGCATGCAAATATGCGAAATTGGCACGAAAACTCCGATTCGGCAAGCACGATCACGATTTATTCGAGCTTATGTCAGATTCGACAATTATTCGTTTCACAAATGAATTTCTGTGCGGAATCGCTGTTTCGCGTAGTAGATCAGTGCATTTGCAAGCAAGTATGCCAAATTGGAATAGAAACTCCGACCCGGCAAGCACGATCACGATTTATTCGAGCTTATGTCAGATTCGACGATCCTTTGTTTCAGATGTGTATTTCTGTGCGGAATCGCTATTTCGCGTGCTAGATCAGTGCATTTGTATGCAGATATGCGAAATTGGCACGGAAACTCCGATTCGGCTAGCACGATCACGATTTATTCGAGCTTATGTCAGATTCGACGATTCTTCGTTTCAGAAGTGTATTTCTGTGCGGAATCGCTGTTTCGCGTGCTATATCAGTGCATTTGCATGCAAGTATGCGAAATTGGAATAGAAACTCCGACCCGGCAAGCACGATCACAATTTATTCGAGCCTATGTCAGTTTCGACATTCTTCGTTTCAGAAGTGTATTTCTGTGCGGAATCGCTGTTTCGCGCGCTAGATCAGAGCATTTGCATGCAAATATGCGAAATTGGCACGAAATCTCCGATTTGGCAAGCACGATCATGGTTTATTCGAGCTTATGTCAGATTCGACGATTATTCGTTTCACAAATGAATTTCTGTACGGAATCGCTGTTTAGCGTGCTAGATCAGTGCATTTGTATGCAAATATGCGAAATAGGTACGGAAACTCCGATTCGGCAAGCACGACCACGATTTATTCGAGCTTATGTCAGATTCGACGATTCTTCGTTTCAGAAGTGTATTTCTGTGCGGAATCGCTGTTTCGCGCGCTAGATCGGTGCATTTGCAGGCAAGTATGCCAAATTGGACAGAAACTCCGACCAGGCAAGCACGATCACAATTTATTCGAGCCTATGTCAGATTCGACGATTCTTCGTTTCAGAAGTGTATTTCAGTGCGGAATCGCTGTTTCGCGTGCTAGATCAGTGCATTTGCATGCAAATATGCGAAATTGGCACGAAAACTCCGATTCGGCAAGCACGATCACGATTTATTCGAGCTTATGTCAGATTCGACAATTATTCGTTTCACAAATGAATTTCTGTGCGGAATCGCTGTTTCGCGTAGTAGATCAGTGCATTTGCAAGCAAGTATGCCCAATTGGAATAGAAACTCCGACCCGGCCAGCACGATCACGATTTATTCGAGCTTATGTCAGATTCGACGATTCTTTGTTTCAGAAGTGTATTTCTGTGCGGAATCGCTGTTTCGCGTGCTAGATCAGTGCATTTGCATGCAAATATGCGAAATTGGCACGAAAACTCCGATTCGGCAAGCACGATCACGATTTATTCGAGCTTATGTCAGATTCGACAATTATTCGTTTCACAAATGAATTTCTGTGCGGAATCGCTGTTTCGCGTAGTAGATCAGTGCATTTGCAAGCAAGTATGCCAAATTGGAATAGAAACTCCGACCCGGCAAGCACGATCACGATTTATTCGAGCTTATGTCAGATTCGACGATCCTTTGTTTCAGATGTGTATTTCTGTGCGGAATCGCTATTTCGCGTGCTAGATCAGTGCATTTGTATGCAGATATGCGAAATTGGCACGGAAACTCCGATTCGGCTAGCACGATCACGATTTATTCGAGCTTATGTCAGATTCGACGATTCTTCGTTTCAGAAGTGTATTTCTGTGCGGAATCGCTGTTTCGCGTGCTATATCAGTGCATTTGCATGCAAGTATGCGAAATTGGAATAGAAACTCCGACCCGGCAAGCACGATCACAATTTATTCGAGCCTATGTCAGTTTCGACATTCTTCGTTTCAGAAGTGTATTTCTGTGCGGAATCGCTGTTTCGCGCGCTAGATCAGAGCATTTGCATGCAAATATGCGAAATTGGCACGAAATCTCCGATTTGGCAAGCACGATCATGGTTTATTCGAGCTTATGTCAGATTCGACGATTATTCGTTTCACAAATGAATTTCTGTACGGAATCGCTGTTTAGCGTGCTAGATCAGTGCATTTGTATGCAAATATGCGAAATAGGTACGGAAACTCCGATTCGGCAAGCACGACCACGATTTATTCGAGCTTATGTCAGATTCGACGATTCTTCGTTTCAGAAGTGTATTTCTGTGCGGAATCGCTGTTTCGCGCGCTAGATCGGTGCATTTGCAGGCAAGTATGCCAAATTGGAATAGAAACTCCGACACGGCAAGCACGATCACGATTTATTCGACGTTATGTCAGATTCGACGATTCTTCGTTTCAGAAGTGTAATTCTGTGCGGAATCGCTGTTTCGCGTGCTAGATCAGTGCATTTGCATGCAAATAAGCGAAATTGGACAGAAACTCCGACCAGGCAAGCACGATCACAATTTATTCGAGCCTATGTCAGATTCGACGATTCTTCGTTTCAGAAGTGTATTTATGTGCGGAATCGCTGTTTCGCGTGTTAGATCAGTGCATTTGCATGCAAACATTCCAAATTGGCACAGAAACTCCGATCCGCACAAACACGATCACGATTTATTCGAGCTTATGTCAGATTCGACGATTCTTCGTTTCAGAAGTGTATTTCTGTGCGTAATCGCTGTTTCGCGCGCTAGATCAGTGCATTTGCATGCAAGTATGACAAATTGGAATAGAAACTCCGACCGGCAATCACGATCACGATTTATTCGAGCTTATGTCAGATTCGACGATTCTTCGTTTCAGAAGTGTATTTCTGTGCGGAATCACTGTTTAGCGAGCTAGATCAGTGCATTTGTATTCAAATATGCGAAATTGGCACGGAAACTCCGATTCGGCAAGCACGACCACGATTTATTCGGGATTATGTCAGATTCGACGATTCTTCGTTTGAGAAGTGTATTTCTGTGCGGAATCGCTGTTTCGCGCGCTAGATCAGTGCATTTGCATGCAAATATGCGAAATTGGCACGAAATCTCCGATTTGGCAAGCACGATCATGGTTTATTCGAGCTTATGTCAGATTCGACGATTATTCGTTTCACAAATGAATTTCTGTACGGAATCGCTGTTTAGCGTGCTAGATCAGTGCATTTGTATGCAAATATGCGAAATTGGACAGAAACTCCGACCAGGCAAGCACGATCACAATTTATTCGAGCCTATGTCAGATTCGACGATTCTTCGTTTCAGAAGTGTATTTCTGTGCGTAATCGCTGTTTCGCGCGCTAGATCAGTGCATTTGCAAGCAAGTATGCCAAATTGGAATAGAAACTCCGACCCGGCAAGCACGATCACGATTTATTCGAGCTTATGTCAGATTCGACGATTCTTTGTTTCAGAAGTGTATTTCTGTGCGGAATCGCTGTTTCGCGTGCTAGATCAGTGCATTTTTTTGCAGATATGCGAAATTGGCACGGAAACTCCGATTCGGCAAGCACGATCACGATTTATTCGAGCTTATGTCAGATTCGACGATTCTTCGTTTCAAAAGTGTATTTCTGTGCGGAATCGCTGTTTCGCGTGCTATATCAGTGCATTTGCATGCAAGTATGCGAAAATGGAATAGAAACTCCGACCCGGCAAGCACGATCACAATTTATTCGAGCCTATGTCAGTTTCGACATTCTTCGTTTCAGAAGTGTATTTCTGTTCGGAATCGCTGTTTCGCGTGCTATATCAGTGCATTTGCATGCAAGTATGCGAAATTGGAATTGAAACTCCGATCCGGCAATCACGATCACGATTTATTCGAGCTTATGTCAGATTCGACGTTTCTTCGTTTCAGAAGTGTATTTCTGTGCGGAATCGCTGTTTCGCGCGCTAGATCAGTGCATTTGCAGGCAAGTATGCCAAATTGGAATGGAAACTCCGACACGGCAAGCACGATCACGATTTATTCGACGTTATGTCAGATTCGACGATTCTTCGTTTCAGAAGTGTATTTCTGTGCGGAATAGGTGTTTCGCGTGCTAGATCAGTGCATTTGCATGCAAATATGCGAAATTGGACAGAAACTCCGACCAGGCAAGCACGATCACAATTTATTCGAGCCTATGTCAGATTCGACGATTCTTCGTTTCAGAAGTGTATTTCAGTGCGGAATCGCTGTTTCGCGTGCTAGATCAGTGCATTTGCATGCAAATATGCGAAATTGGCACGAAAACTCCGATTCGGCAAGCACGATCACGATTTATTCGAGCTTATGTCAGATTCGACAATTATTCGTTTCACAAATGAATTTCTGTGCGGAATCGCTGTTTCGCGTAGTAGATCAGTGCATTTGCAAGCAAGTATGCCAAATTGGAATAGAAACTCCGACCCGGCAAGCACGATCACGATTTATTCGAGCTTATGTCAGATTCGACGATCCTTTGTTTCAGATGTGTATTTCTGTGCGGAATCGCTATTTCGCGTGCTAGATCAGTGCATTTGTATGCAGATATGCGAAATTGGCACGGAAACTCCGATTCGGCTAGCACGATCACGATTTATTCGAGCTTATGTCAGATTCGACGATTCTTCGTTTCAGAAGTGTATTTCTGTGCGGAATCGCTGTTTCGCGTGCTATATCAGTGCATTTGCATGCAAGTATGCGAAATTGGAATAGAAACTCCGACCCGGCAAGCACGATCACGATTTATTCGAGCTTATGTCAGATTCGACGATTCTTTGTTTCAGAAGTGTATTTCTGTGCGGAATCGCTGTTTCGCGTGCTAGATCAGTGCATTTTTTTGCAGATATGCGAAATTGGCACGGAAACTCCGATTCGGCAAGCACGATCACGATTTATTCGAGCTTATGTCAGATTCGACGATTCTTCGTTTCAAAAGTGTATTTCTGTGCGGAATCGCTGTTTCGCGTGCTATATCAGTGCATTTGCATGCAAGTATGCGAAATTGGAATAGAAACTCCGACCCGGCAAGCACGATCACAATTTATTCGAGCCTATGTCAGTTTCGACATTCTTCGTTTCAGAAGTGTATTTCTGTTCGGAATCGCTGTTTCGCGTGCTAGATCAGTGCATTTGCATGCAAATATGCGAAATTGGACAGAAACTCCGACCAGGCAAGCACGATCACAATTTATTCGAGCCTATGTCAGATTCGACGATTCTTCGTTTCAGAAGTGTATTTCTGTGCGGAATCGCTGTTTCGCGTGTTAGATCAGTGCATTTGCATGCAAATATGCGAAATTGGACAGAAACTCCGACCAGGCAAGCACGATCACGATTTATTCGAGCTTATGTCAGATTCGACGATTCTTCGTTTCAGAAGTGTATTTCTGTGCGGAATCGCTGTTTCGCGCGCTAGATCAGTGCATTTGCATGCAAGTATGCGAAATTGGAATTGAAACTCCGACCCGGCAAGCACGATCACGATTTATTCGACGTTATGTCAGATTCGACGATTCTTCGTTTCAGAAGTGTATTTCTGTGCGGAATCGCTGTTTCGCGTGCTATATCAGTGCATTTGCAGGCAAGTATGCCAAATTGGAATAGAAACTCCGACACGGCAAGCACGATCACGATTTATTCGACGTTATGTCAGATTCGACGATTCTTCATTTCAGAAGTGTATTTCTGTGCGGAATCGCTGTTTCGCGTGCTAGATCAGTGCATTTGCATGCAAATATGCGAAATTGGACAGAAACTCCGACCAGGCAAGCACGATCACAATTTATTCGAGCCTATGTCAGATTCGACGATTCTTCGTTTCAGAAGTGTATTTCTGTGCGGAATCGCTGTTTCGCGTGTTAGATCAGTGCATTTGCATGCAAACATTCAAAATTGGCACAGAAACTCCGATCCGCACAAACACGATCACGATTTATTCGAGCTTATGTCAGATTCGACGATTCTTCGTTTCAGAAGTGTATTTCTGTGCGGAATCGCTGTTTCGCGCGCTAGATCAGTGCATTTGCAGGCAAGTATGCCAAATTGGAATAGAAACTCCGACACGGCAAGCACGATCACGATTTATTCGACGTTATGTCAGATTCGACGATTCTTCGTTTCAGAAGTGTATTTCTGTGCGGAATCGCTGTTTCGCGAGCTAGATCAGTGCATTTGCAGGCAAGTATGCCAAATTGGAATAGAAACTCCGACCAGGCAAGCACGATCACAATTTATTCGAGCCTATGTCAGATTCGACGATTCTTCGTTTCAGAAGTGTATTTCAGTGCGGAATCGCTGTTTCGCGTGCTTGATCAGTACATTTGCATGCAAATATGCGAATTTGGCACGAAAACTCCGATTCGGCAAGCACGATCACGATTTATTCGAGCTTATGTCAGATTCGACGATTCTTTGTTTCAGAAGTGTATTTCTGTGCGGTATCGCTGTTTCGCGTGCTAGATCAGTGCACTTGTATGCAGATATGCGAAATTGGCACGGAAACTCCCATTCGGCAAGCACGATCACGATTTATTCGAGCTTATGTCAGATTCGACGATTCTTCGTTTCAGAAGTGTATTTCTGTGCGGAATCGCTGTTTCGCGTGCTACATCAGTGCATTTGCATGCAAGTATGCGAAATTGGAATAGAAACTCCGACCCGGCAAGCACGATCACAATTTATTCGAGCCTATGTCAGTTTCGACATTCTTCGTTTCAGAAGTGTATTTCTGTGCGGAATCGCTGTTTCGCGTGCTAGATCAGTGCATTTGCATGCAAATATGCGAAATTGGACAGAAACTCCGACCAGGCAAGCACGATCACAATTTATTCGAGCCTATGTCAGATTCGACGATTCTTCGTTTCAGAAGTGTATTTCTGTGCGGAATCGCTGTGTCGCGTGTTAGATCAGTGCATTTGCATGCAAACATTCCAAATTGGCACAGAAACTCCGATCCGCACAAACACGATCACGATTTATTCGAGCTTATGTCAGATTCGACGATTCTTCGTTTCAGAAGTGTATTTCTGTGCGTAATCGCTGTTTCGCGCGCTAGATCAGTGCATTTGCATGCAAGTATGACAAATTGGAATAGAAACTCCGACCGGCAATCACGATCACGATTTATTCGAGCTTATGTCAGATTCGACGATTCTTCGTTTCAGAAGTGTATTTCTGTGCGGAATCGCTGTTTCGCGTGCTATATCAGTGCATTTGCATGCAAGTATGCGAAATTGGAATTGAAACTCCGACCCGGCAAGCACGATCACAATTTATTCGAGCCTATGTCAGATTCGACGATTCTTCGCTTCAGAAGTGTATTTCTGTGCGGAATCGCTGTTTCGCGTGTTAGATCAGTGCATTTGCATGCAAACATTCCAAATTGGCACAAAAACTCCGATCCGCACAAACACGATCACGATTTATTCGAGCTTATGTCAGATTCGACGATTCTTCGTTTCAGAAGTGTATTTCTGTGCGGAATCGCTGTTTCGCGCGCTAGATCAGTGCATTTGCAGGCAAGTATGCCAAATTGCAATAGAAACTCCGACACGGCAAGCACGATCACAATTTATTCGAGCCTATGTCAGATTCGACGATTCTTCGTTTCAGAAGTGTATTTCAGTGCGGAATCGCTGTTTCGCGTGCTAGATCAGTGCATTTGCATGCAAATATGCGAAATTGGCACGGAAACTCCGATTCGGCAAGCACGATCACGATTTATTCGAGCTTATGTCAGATTCGACGATTCTTCGTTTCAGAAGTGTATTTCTGTGCGGAATCGCTGTTTCGCGTGCTATATCAGTGCATTTGCATGCAAGTATGCGAAATTGGAATAGAAACTCCGACCCGGCAAGTACGATCACAATTTATTCGGGCCTATGTCAGTTTCGACATTCTTCGTTTCAGAAGTGTATTTCTGTGCGGAATCGCTGTTTCGCGTGCTAGATCAGTGCATTTGCATGCAAATATGCGAAATTGGACAGAAACTCCGACCAGGCAAGCACGATCACAATTTATTCGAGCCTATGTCAGATTCGACGATTCATCGTTTCAGAAGTGTATTTCTGTGCGGAATCGCTGTTTCGCGTGTTAGATCAGTGCATTTGCATGCAAATATGCGAAATTGGACAGAAACTCCGACCAGGCAAGCACGATCACGATTTATTCGAGCTTATGTCAGATTCGACGATTCTTCGTTTCAGAAGTGTATTTCTGTGCGGAATCGCTGTTTCGCGCGCTAGATCAGTGCATTTGCATGCAAGTATGCGAAATTGGAATTGAAACTCCGACCCGGCAAGCACGATCACGATTTATTCGACGTTATGTCAGATTCGACGATTCTTCGTTTCAGAAGTGTATTTCTGTGCGGAATCGCTGTTTCGCGTGCTATATCACTGCATTTGCAGGCAAGTATGCCAAATTGGAATAGAAACTCCGACACGGCAAGCACGATCACGATTTATTCGACGTTATGTCAGATTCGACGATTCTTCGATTCAGAAGTGTATTTCTGTGCGGAATCGCTGTTTCGCGTGCTAGATCAGTGCATTTGCATGCAAATATGCGAAATTGGACAGAAACTCCGACCAGGCAAGCACGATCACAATTTATTCGAGCCTATGTCAGATTCGACGATTCTTCGTTTCAGAAGTGTATTTCTGTACGGAATCGCTGTTTCGCGTGTTAGATCAGTGTATTTGCATGCAAATATGCGAAATTGGACAGAAACTCCGACCAGGCAAGCACGATCACGATTTATTCGAGCTTATGTCAGATTCGACGATTCTTCGTTTCAGAAGTGTATTTCTGTGCGGAATCGCTGTTTCGCGCGCTAGATCAGTGCATTTGCATGCAAGTATGCGAAATTGGAATTGAAACTCCGACCCGGCAAGCACGATCACGATTTATTCGACGTTATGTCAGATTCGACGATTCTTCGTTTCAGAAGTGTATTTCTGTGCGGAATCGCTGTTTCGCGTGCTATATCAGTGCATTTGCATGCAAGTATGCGAAATTGGAATTGAAACTCCGACCCGGCAAGCACGATCACAATTTATTCGAGCCTATGTCAGATTCGACGATTATTCGTTTCACAAATGAATTTCTGTACGGAATCGCTGTTTAGCGATCTAGATCAGTGCATTTGTATTCAAATATGCGAAATTGGCACGGAAACTCCGATTCGGCAAGCACGACCACGATTTATTCGAGATTATGTCAGATTCGACGATTCTTCGTTTCAGAAGTGTATTTCTGTGCGGAATCGCTGTTTCGCGCGCTAGATCAGTGCATTTGCAGGCAAGTATGCCAAATTGGAATAGAAACTCCGACACGGCAAGCACGATCACGATTTATTCGACGTTATGTCAGATTCGACGATTCTTCGTTTCAGAAGTGTATTTCTGTGCGGAATCGCTGTTTCGCGAGCTAGATCAGTGCATTTGCAGGCAAGTATGCCAAATTGGAATAGAAACTCCGACCAGGCAAGCACGATCACAATTTATTCGAGCCTATGTCAGATTCGACGATTCTTCGTTTCAGAAGTGTATTTCAGTGCGGAATCGCTGTTTCGCGTGCTCGATCAGTGCATTTGCATGCAAATATGCGAAATTGGCACGAAAACTCCGATTCGGCAAGCACGATCACGATTTATTCGAGCTTATGTCAGATTCGACAATTATTCGTTTCACAAATGAATTTCTGTGCGGAATCGCTGTTTCGCGTAGTAGATCAGTGCATTTGCAAGCAAGTATGCCAAATTGGAATAGAAACTCCGACCCGGCAAGCACGATCACGATTTATTCGAGCTTATGTCAGATTCGACGATTCTTTGTTTCAGAAGTGTATTTCTGTGCGGTATCGCTGTTTCGCGTGCTAGATCAGTGCATTTGTATGCAGATATGCGAAATTGGCACGGAAACTCCGATTCGGCAAGCACGATCACGATTTATTCGAGCTTATGTCAGATTCGACGATTCTTCGTTTCAGAAGTGTATTTCTGTGCGGAATCGCTGTTTCGCGTGCTACATCAGTGCATTTGCATGCAAGTATGCGAAATTGGAATAGAAACTCCGACCCGGCAAGCACGATCACAATTTATTCGAGCCTATGTCAGTTTCGACATTCTTCGTTTCAGAAGTGTATTTCTGTGCGGAATCGCTGTTTCGCGTGCTAGATCAGTGCATTTGCATGCAAATATGCGAAATTGGACAGAAACTCCGACCAGGCAAGCACGATCACAATTTATTCGAGCCTATGTCAGATTCGACGATTCTTCGTTTCAGAAGTGTATTTCTGTGCGGAATCGCTGTTTCGCGTGTTAGATCAGTGCATTTGCATGCAAACATTCCAAATTGGCACAGAAACTCCGATCCGCACAAACACGATCACGATTTATTCGAGCTTATGTCAGATTCGACGATTCTTCGTTTCAGAAGTGTATTTCTGTGCGGAATCGCTGTTTCGCGCGCTAGATCAGTGCATTTGCATGCAAGTATGACAAATTGGAATAGAAACTCCGACCGGCAATCACGATCACGATTTATTCGAGCTTATGTCAGATTCGACGATTCTTCGTTTCAGAAGTGTATTTCTGTGCGGAATCGCTGTTTCGCGCGCTAGATCAGTGCATTTGCAGGCAAGTATGCCAAATTGGAATAGAAACTCCGACACGGCAAGCACGATCACGATTTATTCGACGTTATGTCAGATTCGACGATTCTTCGTTTCAGAAGTGTATTTCTGTGCGGAATCGCTGTTTCGCGTGTTAGATCAGTGCATTTGCATGCAAATATGCGAAATTGGACAGAAACTCCGACCAGGCAAGCACGATCACGATTTATTCGAGCTTATGTCAGATTCGACGGTTCTTCGTTTCAGAAGTGTATTTCTGTGCGGAATCGCTGTTTCGCGCGCTAGATCAGTGCATTTGCATGCAAGTATGCGAAATTGGAATTGAAACTCCGACCCGGCAAGCACGATCACGATTTATTCGACGTTATGTCAGATTCGACGATTCTTCGTTTCAGAAGTGTATTTCTGTGCGGAATCGCTGTTTCGCGTGCTATATCAGTGCATTTGCAGGCAAGTATGCCAAATTGGAATAGAAAGTCCGACACGGCAAGCACGATCACGATTTATTCGACGTTATGTCAGATTCGACGATTCTACGTTTCAGAAGTGTATTTCTGTGCGGAATCGCTGTTTCGCGTGCTAGATCAGTGCATTTGCATGCAAGTATGACAAATTGGAATAGAAACTCCGACCGGCAATCACGATCACGATTTATTCGAGCTTATGTCAGATTCGACGATTCTTCGTTTCAGAAGTGTATTTCTGTGCGGAATCGCTGTTTCGCGCGCTAGATCAGTGCATTTGCAGGCAAGTATGCCAAATTGGAATGGAAACTACGACACGGCAAGCACGATCACGATTTATTCGAGCCTATGTCAGATTCGACAATTATTCGTTTCACAAATGAATTTCTGTGCGGAATCGCTGTTTCGCGTAGTAGATCAGTGCATTTGCAAGCAAGTATGCCAAATTGGAATAGAAACTCCGACCCGGCAAGCACGATCACGATTTATTCGAGCTTATGTCAGATTCGACGATTCTTTGTTTCAGAAGTGTATTTCTGTGCGGAATCGCTGTTTCGCGTGCTAGATCAGTGCATTTTTATGCAGATATGCGAAATTGGCACGGAAACTCCGATTCGGCAAGCACGATCACGATTTATTCGAGCTTATGTCAGATTCGACGATTCTTCGTTTCAGAAGTGTATTTCTGTGCGGAATCGCTGTTTCGCGTGCTATATCAGTGCATTTGCATGCAAGTATGCGAAATTGGAATAGAAACTCCGACCCGGCAAGCACGATCACAATTTATTCGAGCCTATGTCAGTTTCGACATTCTTCGTTTCAGAAGTGTATTTCTGTGCGGAATCGCTGTTTCGCGTGCTCGATCAGTGCATTTGCATGCAAATATGCGAAATTGGCACGAAAACTCCGATTCGGCAAGCACGATCACAATTTATTCGAGCTTATGTCAGATTCGACAATTATTCGTTTCACAAATGAATTTCTGTGCGGAATCGCTGTTTCGCGTAGTAGATCAGTGCATTTGCAAGCAAGTATGCCAAATTGGAATAGAAACAACGACCCGGCAAGCACGATCACGATTTATTCGAGCTTATGTCAGATTCGACGATTCTTTGTTTCAGAAGTGTATTTCTGTGCGGTATCGCTGTTTCGCGTGCTAGATCAGTGCATTTGTATGCAGATATGCGAAATTGGCACGGAAACTCCGATTCGGCAAGCACGATCACGATTTATTCGAGCTTATGTCAGATTCGACGATTCTTCGTTTCAGAAGTGTATTTCTGTGCGGAATCGCTGTTTCGCGCGCTAGATCAGTGCATTTGCATGCAAGTATGACAAATTGGAATAGAAACTCCGACCGGCAATCACGATCACGATTTATTCGAGCTTATGTCAGATTCGACGATTCTTCGTTTCAGAAGTGTATTTCTGTGCGGAATCGCTGTTTCGCGCGCTAGATCAGTGCATTTGCAGGCAAGTATGCCAAATTGGAATAGAAACTCCGACACGGCAAGCACGATCACGATTTATTCGACGTTATGTAAGATTCGACGATTCTTCGTTTCAGAAGTGTATTTCTGTGCGGAATCGCTGTTTCGCGTGCTAGATCAGTGCATTTGTATGCAGATATGCGAAATTGGCACGGAAACTCCGATTTGGCAAGCACGATCACGATTTATTCGAGCTTATGTCAGATTCGACGATTCTTCGTTTCAGAAGTGTATTTCTGTGCGGAATCGCTGTTTCGCGTGCTATATCAGTGCATTTGCATGCAAGTATGCGAAATTGGAATTGAAACTCCGACCCGGCAAGCACGATCACAATTTATTCGAGCCTATGTCAGATTCGACGATTATTCGTTTCACAAATGAATTTCTGTACGGAATCGCTGTTTAGCGATCTAGATCAGTGCATTTGTATTCAAATATGCGAAATTGGCACGGAAACTCCGATTCGGCAAGCACGACCACGATTTATTCGAGATTATGTCAGATTCGACGATTCTTCGTTTCAGAAGTGTATTTCTGTGCGGAATCGCTGTTTCGCGCGCTAGATCAGTGCATTTGCAGGCAAGTATGCCAAATTGGAATAGAAACTCCGACACGGCAAGCACGATCACGATTTATTCGACGTTATGTCAGATTCGACGATTCTTCGTTTCAGAAGTGTATTTCTGTGCGGAATCGCTGTTTCGCGAGCTAGATCAGTGCATTTGCAGGCAAGTATGCCAAATTGGAATAGAAACTCCGACCAGGCAAGCACGATCACAATTTATTCGAGCCTATGTCAGATTCGACGATTCTTCGTTTCAGAAGTGTATTTCAGTGCGGAATCGCTGTTTCGCGTGCTAGATCAGTGCATTTGTATGCAGATATGCGAAATTGGCACGGAAACTCCGATTCGGCAAGCACGGTCACGATTTATTCGAGCTTATGTCAGATTCGACAATTATTCGTTTCACAAATGAATTTCTGTGCGGAATCGCTGTTTCGCGTAGTAGATCAGTGCATTTGCAAGCAAGTATGCCAAATTGGAATAGAAACTCCGACCCGGCAAGCACGATCACGATTTATTCGAGCTTATGTCAGATTCGACGATTCTTTGTTTCAGAAGTGTATTTCTGTGCGGTATCGCTGTTTCGCGTGCTAGATCAGTGCATTTGTATGCAGATATGCGAAATTGGCACGGAAACTCCGATTCGGCAAGCACGGTCACGATTTATTCGAGCTTATGTCAGATTCGACGATTCTTCGTTTCAGAAGTGTATTTCTGTGCGGAATCGCTGTTTCGCGTGCTATATCAGTGCATTTGCGTGCAAGTATGCGAAATTGGAATAGAAACTCCGACCCGGCAAGCACGATCACAATTTATTCGAGCCTATGTCAGTTTCGACATTCTTCGTTTCAGAAGTGTATTTCTGTGCGGAATCGCTGTTTCGCGTGCTATATCAGTGCATTTGCATGCAAGTATGCGAAATTGGAATAGAAACTCCGACCCGGCAAGCACGATCACAATTTATTCGAGCCTATGTCAGTTTCGACATTCTTCGTTTCAGAAGTGTATTTCTGTGCGGAATCGCTGTTTCGCGTGCTCGATCAGTGCATTTGCATGCAAATATGCGAAATTGGCACGAAAACTCCGATTCGGCAAGCACGATCACAATTTATTCGAGCTTATGTCAGATTCGACAATTATTCGTTTCACAAATGAATTTCTGTGCGGAATCGCTGTTTCGCGTAGTAGATCAGTGCATTTGCAAGCAAGTATGCCAAATTGGAATAGAAACAACGACCCGGCAAGCACGATCACGATTTATTCGAGCTTATGTCAGATTCGACGATTCTTTGTTTCAGAAGTGTATTTCTGTGCGGTATCGCTGTTTCGCGTGCTAGATCAGTGCATTTGTATGCAGATATGCGAAATTGGCACGGAAACTCCGATTCGGCAAGCACGATCACGATTTATTCGAGCTTATGTCAGATTCGACGATTCTTCGTTTCAGAAGTGTATTTCTGTGCGGAATCGCTGTTTCGCGTGCTACATCAGTGCATTTGCATGCAAGTATGCGAAATTGGAATAGAAACTCCGACCCGCCAAGCACGATCACAATTTATTCGAGCCTATGTCAGTTTCGACATTCTTCGTTTCAGAAGTGTATTTCTGTGCGGAATCGCTGTTTCGCGTGCTAGATCAGTGCATTTGCATGCAAATATGCGAAATTGGACAGAAACTCCGACCAGGCAAGCACGATCACAATTTATTCGAGCCTATGTCAGATTCGACGATTCTTCGTTTCAGAAGTGTATTTCTGTGCGGAATCGCTGTTTCGCGTGTTAGATCAGTGCATTTGCATGCAAACATTCCAAATTGGCACAGAAACTCCGATCCGCACAAACACGATCACGATTTATTCGAGCTTATGTCAGATTCGACGATTCTTCGTTTCAGAAGTGTATTTCTGTGCGGAATCGCTGTTTCGCGCGCTAGATCAGTGCATTTGCATGCAAGTATGACAAATTGGAATAGAAACTCCGACCGGCAATCACGATCACGATTTATTCGAGCTTATGTCAGATTCGACGATTCTTCGTTTCAGAAGTGTATTTCTGTGCGGAATCGCTGTTTCGCGCGCTAGATCAGTGCATTTGCAGGCAAGTATGCCAAATTGGAATAGAAACTCCGACACGGCAAGCACGATCACGATTTATTCGACGTTATGTAAGATTCGACGATTCTTCGTTTCAGAAGTGTATTTCTGTGCGGAATCGCTGTTTCGCGTGCTAGATCAGTGCATTTGTATGCAGATATGCGAAATTGGCACGGAAACTCCGATTTGGCAAGCACGATCACGATTTATTCGAGCTTATGTCAGATTCGACGATTCTTCGTTTCAGAAGTGTATTTCTGTGCGGAATCGCTGTTTCGCGTGCTATATCAGTGCATTTGCATGCAAGTATGCGAAATTGGAATTGAAACTCCGACCCGGCAAGCACGATCACAATTTATTCGAGCCTATGTCAGATTCGACGATTATTCGTTTCACAAATGAATTTCTGTACGGAATCGCTGTTTAGCGATCTAGATCAGTGCATTTGTATTCAAATATGCGAAATTGGCACGGAAACTCCGATTCGGCAAGCACGACCACGATTTATTCGAGATTATGTCAGATTCGACGATTCTTCGTTTCAGAAGTGTATTTCTGTGCGGAATCGCTGTTTCGCGCGCTAGATCAGTGCATTTGCAGGCAAGTATGCCAAATTGGAATAGAAACTCCGACACGGCAAGCACGATCACGATTTATTCGACGTTATGTCAGATTCGACGATTCTTCGTTTCAGAAGTGTATTTCTGTGCGGAATCGCTGTTTCGCGAGCTAGATCAGTGCATTTGCAGGCAAGTATGCCAAATTGGAATAGAAACTCCGACCAGGCAAGCACGATCACAATTTATTCGAGCCTATGTCAGATTCGACGATTCTTCGTTTCAGAAGTGTATTTCAGTGCGGAATCGCTGTTTCGCGTGCTCGATCAGTGCATTTGCATGCAAATATGCGAAATTGGCACGAAAACTCCGATTCGGCAAGCACGATCACGATTTATTCGAGCTTATGTCAGATTCGACAATTATTCGTTTCACAAATGAATTTCTGTGCGGAATCGCTGTTTCGCGTAGTAGATCAGTGCATTTGCAAGCAAGTATGCCAAATTGGAATAGAAACTCCGACCCGGCAAGCACGATCACGATTTATTCGAGCTTATGTCAGATTCGACGATTCTTTGTTTCAGAAGTGTATTTCTGTGCGGTATCGCTGTTTCGCGTGCTAGATCAGTGCATTTGTATGCAGATATGCGAAATTGGCACGGAAACTCCGATTCGGCAAGCACGGTCACGATTTATTCGAGCTTATGTCAGATTCGACGATTCTTCGTTTCAGAAGTGTATTTCTGTGCGGAATCGCTGTTTCGCGTGCTATATCAGTGCATTTGCGTGCAAGTATGCGAAATTGGAATAGAAACTCCGACCCGGCAAGCACGATCACAATTTATTCGAGCCTATGTCAGTTTCGACATTCTTCGTTTCAGAAGTGTATTTCTGTGCGGAATCGCTGTTTCGCGTGCTAGATCAGTGCATTTGCATGCAAATATGCGAAATTGGACAGAAACTCCGACCAGGCAAGCACGATCACAATTTATTCGAGCCTATGTCAGATTCGACGATTCTTCGTTTCAGAAGTGTATTTCTCGGCGGAATCGCTGTTTCGCGTGTTAGATCAGTGCATTTGCATGCAAACATTCCAAATTGGCACAGAAACTCCGATCCGCACAAACACGATCACGATTTATTCGAGCTTATGTCAGATTCGACGATTCTTCGTTTCAGAAGTGTATTTCTGTGCGGAATCGCTGTTTCGCGCGCTAGATCAGTGCATTTGCATGCAAGTATGACAAATTGGAATAGAAACTCCGACCGGCAATCACGATCACGATTTATTCGAGCTTATGTCAGATTCGACGATCCTTCGTTTCAGAAGTGTATTTCTGTGCGGAATCGCTGTTTCGCGCGCTAGATCAGTGCATTTGCAGGAAAGTATGCCAAATTGGAATAGAAACTCCGACACGGCAAGCACGATCACGATTTATTCGACGTTATGTCAGATTCGACGATTCTTCGTTTCAGAAGTGTATTTCTGTGCGGAATCGCTGTTTCGCGTGCTAGATCAGTGCATTTGTATGCAGATATGCGAAATTGGCACGGAAACTCCGATTTGGCAAGCACGATCACGATTTATTCGAGCTTATGTCAGATTCGACGATTCTTCGTTTCAGAAGTGTATTTCTGTGCGGAATCGCTGTTTCGCGTGTTAGATCAGTGCATTTGCATGCAAACATTCCAAATTGGCACAAAAACTCCGATCCGCACAAACACGATCACGGTTTATTCGAGCTTATGTCAGATTCGACGATTCTTCGTTTCAGAAGTGTATTTCTGTGCGGAATCGCTGTTTCGCGCGCTAGATCAGTGCATTTGCAGGCAAGTATGCCAAATTGCAATAGAAACTCCGACACGGCAAGCACGATCACGATTTATTCGAGCCTATGTCAGATTCGACGATTCTTCGTTTCAGAAGTGTATTTCTGTGCGGAATCGCTGTTTCGCGTGTTAGATCAGTGCATTTGCATGCAAACATTCCAAATTGGCACAGAAACTCCGATCCGCACAAACACGATCACAATTTATTCGAGCCTATGTCAGTTTCGACATTCTTCGTTTCAGAAGTGTATTTCTGTGCGGAATCGCTGTTTCGCGTGCTAGATCAGTGCATTTGCATGCAAATATGCGAAATTGGACAGAAACTCCGACCAGGCAAGCACGATCACAATTTATTCGAGCCTATGTCAGATTCGACGATTCTTCGTTTCAGAAGTGTATTTCTGTGCGGAATCGCTGTTTCGCGTGCTATATCAGTGCATTTGCATGCAAGTATGCGAAATTGGAATTGAAACTCCGACCCGGCAAGCACGATCACAATTTATTCGAGCCTATGTCAGATTCGACGATTATTCGTTTCACAAATGAATTTCTGTACGGAATCGCTGTTTAGCGATCTAGATCAGTGCATTTGTATTCAAATATGCGAAATTGGCACGGAAACTCCGATTCGGCAAGCACGACCACGATTTATTCGAGATTATGTCAGATTCGACGATTCTTCGTTTCAGAAGTGTATTTCTGTGCGGAATCGCTGTTTCGCGCGCTAGATCAGTGCATTTGCAGGCAAGTATGCCAAATTGGAATAGAAACTCCGACACGGCAAGAACGATCACGATTTATTCGACGTTATGTCAGATTCGACGATTCTTCGTTTCAGAAGTGTATTTCTGTGCGGAATCGCTGTTTCGCGTGTTAGATCAGTGCATTTGCATGCAAACATTCCAAATTGGCACAGAAACTCCGATCCGCACAAACACGATCACAATTTATTCGAGCCTATGTCAGTTTCGACATTCTTCGTTTCAGAAGTGTATTTCTGTGCTGAATCGCTGTTTCGCGTGCTAGATCAGTGCATTTGCATGCAAATATGCGAAATTGGACAGAAACTCCGACCAGGCAAGCACGATCACAATTTATTCGAGCCTATGTCAGATTCGACGATTCTTCGTTTCGGAAGTGTATTTCTGTGCGGAATCGCTGTTTCGCGTGTTAGATCAGTGCATTTGCATGCAAACATTCCAAATTGGCACAGAAACTCCGATCCGCACAAACACGATCACGATTTATTCGAGCTTATGTCAGATTCGACGATTCTTCGTTTCAGAAGTGTATTTCTGTGCGGAATCGCTGTTTCGCGCGCTAGATCAGTGCATTTGCATGCAAGTATGACAAATTGGAATAGAAACTCCGACCGGCAATCACGATCACGATTTATTCGAGCTTATGTCAGATTCGACGATTCTTCGTTTCAGAAGTGTATTTCTGTGCGGAATCGCTGTTTCGCGCGCTAGATCAGTGCATTTGCAGGCAAGTATGCCAAATTGGAATAGAAACTCCGACACGGCAAGCACGATCACGATTTATTCGACATTATGTCAGATTCGACGATTCTTCGTTTCAGAAGTGTATTTCTGTGCGGAATCGCTGTTTCGCGTGCTAGATCAGTGCATTTGTATGCAGATATGCGAAATTGGCACGGAAACTCCGATTTGGCAAGCACGATCACGATTTATTCGAGCTTATGTCAGATTCGACGATTCTTCGTTTCAGAAGTGTATTTCTGTGCGGAATCGCTGTTTCGCGCGCTAGATCAGTGCATTTGCAGGCAAGTATGACAAATTGGAATGGAAACTACGACACGGCAAGCACGATCACGATTTATTCGACGTTATGTCAGATTCGACGATTCTTCGTTTCAGAAGTGTATTTCTGTGCGGAATAGGTGTTTCGCGTGCTAGATCAGTGCATTTGCATGCAAATATGCGAAATTGGACAGAAACTCCGACCAGGCAAGCACGATCACAATTTATTCGAGCCTATGTCAGATTCGACGATTCTTCGTTTCAGAAGTGTATTTCAGTGCGGAATCGCTGTTTCGCGTGCTAGATCAGTGCATTTGTATGCAGATATGCGAAATTGGCACGGAAACTCCGATTCGGCAAGCACGGTCACGATTTATTCGAGCTTATGTCAGATTCGACGATTCTTTGTTTCAGAAGTGTATTTCTGTGCGGTATCGCTGTTTCGCGTGCTAGATCAGTGCATTTGTATGCAGATATGCGAAATTGGCACGGAAACTCCGATTCGGCAAGCACGGTCACGATTTATTCGAGCTTATGTCAGATTCGACGATTCTTCGTTTCAGAAGTGTATTTCTGTGCGGAATCGCTGTTTCGCGTGCTATATCAGTGCATTTGCGTGCAAATATGCGAAATTGGAATAGAAACTCCGACCCGGCAAGCACGATCACAATTTATTCGAGCCTATGTCAGTTTCGACATTCTTCGTTTCAGAAGTGTATTTCTGTGCGGAATCGCTGTTTCGCGTGCTAGATCAGTGCATTTGCATGCAAATATGCGAAATTGGACAGAAACTCCGACCAGGCAAGCACGATCACAATTTATTCGAGCCTATGTCAGATTCGACGATTCTTCGTTTCAGAAGTGTATTTCTCGGCGGAATCGCTGTTTCGCGTGTTAGATCAGTGCATTTGCATGCAAACATTCCAAATTGGCACAGAAACTCCGATCCGCACAAACACGATCACGATTTATTCGAGCTTATGTCAGATTCGACGATTCTTCGTTTCAGAAGTGTATTTCTGTGCGGAATCGCTGTTTCGCGCGCTAGATCAGTGCATTTGCATGCAAGTATGACAAATTGGAATAGAAACCCCGACCGGCAATCACGATCACGATTTATTCGAGCTTATGTCAGATTCGACGATCCTTCGTTTCAGAAGTGTATTTCTGTGCGGAATCGCTGTTTCGCGCGCTAGATCAGTGCATTTGCAGGCAAGTATGCCAAATTGGAATAGAAACTCCGACACGGCAAGCACGATCACGATTTATTCGACGTTATGTCAGATTCGACGATTCTTCGTTTCAGAAGTGTATTTCTGTGCGGAATCGCTGTTTCGCGTGCTAGATCAGTGCATTTGTATGCAGATATGCGAAATTGGCACGGAAACTCCAATTTGGCAAGCACGATCACGATTTATTCGAGCTTATGTCAGATTCGACGATTCTTCGTTTCAGAAGTGTATTTCTGTGCGGAATCGCTGTTTCGCGTGTTAGATCAGTGCATTTGCATGCAAACATTCCAAATTGGCACAAAAACTCCGATCCGCACAAACACGATCACGGTTTATTCGAGCTTATGTCAGATTCGACGATTCTTCGTTTCAGAAGTGTATTTCTGTGCGGAATCGCTGTTTCGCGCGCTAGATCAGTGCATTTGCAGGCAAGTATGCCAAATTGCAATAGAAACTCCGACACGGCAAGCACGATCACGATTTATTCGAGCCTATGTCAGATTCGACGATTCTTCGTTTCAGAAGTGTATTTCTGTGCGGAATCGCTGTTTCGCGTGCTAGATCAGTGCATTTGTATGCAGATATGCGAAATTGGCACGGAAACTCCGATTTGGCAAGCACGATCACGATTTATTCGAGCTTATGTCAGATTCGACGATTCTTCGTTTCAGAAGTGTATTTCTGTGCGGAATCGCTGTTTCGCGTGCTATATCAGTGCATTTGCATGCAAGTATGCGAAATTGGAATTGAAACTCCGACCCGGCAAGCACGATCACAATTTATTCGAGCCTATGTCAGATTCGACGATTATTCGTTTCACAAATGAATTTCTGTACGGAATCGCTGTTTAGCGATCTAGATCAGTGCATTTGTATTCAAATATGCGAAATTGGCACGGAAACTCCGATTCGGCAAGCACGACCACGATTTATTCGAGATTATGTCAGATTCGACGATTCTTCGTTTCAGAAGTGTATTTCTGTGCGGAATCGCTGTTTCGCGCGCTAGATCAGTGCATTTGCAGGCAAGTATGCCAAATTGGAATAGAAACTCCGACACGGCAAGCACGATCACGATTTATTCGACGTTATGTCAGATTCGACGATTCTTCGTTTCAGAAGTGTATTTCTGTGCGGAATCGCTGTTTCGCGTGTTAGATCAGTGCATTTGCATGCAAACATTCCAAATTGGCACAGAAACTCCGATGCGCACAAACACGATCACAATTTATTCGAGCCTATGTCAGTTTCGACATTCTTCGTTTCAGAAGTGTATTTCTGTGCGGAATCGCTGTTTCGCGTGCTAGATCAGTGCATTTGCATGCAAATATGCGAAATTGGACAGAAACTCCGACCAGGCAAGCACGATCACAATTTATTCGAGCCTATGTCAGATTCGACGATTCTTCGTTTCGGAAGTGTATTTCTGTGCGGAATCGCTGTTTCGCGTGTTAGATCAGTGCATTTGCATGCAAACATTCCAAATTGGCACAGAAACTCCGATCCGCACAAACACGATCACGATTTATTCGAGCTTATGTCAGATTCGACGATTCTTCGTTTCAGAAGTGTATTTCTGTGCGGAATCGCTGTTTCGTGCGCTAGATCAGTGCATTTGCATGCAAGTATGACAAATTGGAATAGAAACTCCGACCGGCAATCACGATCACGATTTATTCGAGCTTATGTCAGATTCGACGATTCTTCGTTTCAGAAGTGTATTTCTGTGCGGAATCGCTGTTTCGCGCGCTAGATCAGTGCATTTGCAGGCAAGTATGCCAAATTGGAATAGAAACTCCGACACGGCAAGCACGATCACGATTTATTCGACATTATGTCAGATTCGACGATTCTTCGTTTCAGAAGTGTATTTCTGTGCGGAATCGCTGTTTCGCGTGCTAGATCAGTGCATTTGTATGCAGATATGCGAAATTGGCACGGAAACTCCGATTTGGCAAGCACGATCACGATTTATTCGAGCTTATGTCAGATTCGACGATTCTTCGTTTCAGAAGTGTATTTCTGTGCGGAATCGCTGTTTCGCGTGCTATATCAGTGCATTTGCATGCAAGTATGCGAAATTGGAATTGAAACTCCGACCCGGCAAGCACGATCACAATTTATTCGAGCCTATGTCAGATTCGACGATTATTCGTTTCACAAATGAATTTCTGTACGGAATCGCTGTTTAGCGATCTAGATCAGTGCATTTGTATTCAAATATGCGAAATTGGCACGGAAACTCCGATTCGGCAAGCACGACCACGATTTATTCGAGATTATGTCAGATTCGACGATTCTTCGTTTCAGAAGTGTATTTCTGTGCGGAATCGCTGTTTCGCGCGCTAGATCAGTGCATTTGCAGGCAAGTATGCCAAATTGGAATAGAAACTCCGACACGGCAAGCACGATCACGATTTATTCGACGTTATGTCAGATTCGACGATTCTTCGTTTCAGAAGTGTATTTCTGTGCGGAATCGCTGTTTCGCGAGCTAGATCAGTGCATTTGCAGGCAAGTATGCCAAATTGGAATAGAAACTCCGACCAGGCAAGCACGATCACAATTTATTCGAGCCTATGTCAGATTCGACGATTCTTCGTTTCAGAAGTGTATTTCAGTGCGGAATCGCTGTTTCACGTGCTCGATCAGTGCATTTGCATGCAAATATGCGAAATTGGCAAGAAAACTCCGATTCGGCAAGCACGATCACGATTTATTCGAGCTTATGTCAGATTCGACAATTATTCGTTTCACAAATGAATTTCTGTGCGGAATCGCTGTTTCGCGTAGTAGATCAGTGCATTTGCAAGCAAGTATGCCAAATTGGAATAGAAACTCCGACCCGGCAAGCACGATCACGATTTATTCGAGCTTATGTCAGATTCGACGATTCTTTGTTTCAGAAGTGTATTTCTGTGCGGTATCGCTGTTTCGCGTGCTAGATCAGTGCATTTGTATGCAGATATGCGAAATTGGCACGGAAACTCCGATTCGGCAAGCACGATCACGATTTATTCGAGCTTCTGTCAGATTCGACGATTATTCGTTTCAGAAGTGTATTTCTGTGCGGAATCGCTGTTTCGCGTGCTATATCAGTGCATTTGCGTGCAAGTATGCGAAATTGGAATAGAAACTCCGACCCGGCAAGCACGATCACAATTTATTCGAGCCTATGTCAGTTTCGACATTCTTCGTTTCAGAAGTGTATTTCTGTGCGGAATCGCTGTTTCGCGTGCTAGATCAGTGCATTTGCATGCAAATATGCGAAATTGGACAGAAACTCCGACCAGGCAAGCACGATCACAATTTATTCGAGCCTATGTCAGATTCGACGATTCTTCGTTTCAGGAGTGTATTTCTGTGCGGAATCGCTGTTTCGCGCGCTAGATCAGTGCATTTGCAGGCAAGTATGCCAAATTGGAATAGAAACTCCGACACGGCAAGCACGATCACGATTTATTCGACGTTATGTCAGATTCGACGATTCTTCGTTTCAGAAGTGTATTTCTGTGCGGAATCGCTGTTTCGCGTGCTAGATCAGTGCATTTGTATGCAGATATGCCAAATTGGCACGGAAACTCCGATTTGGCAAGCACGATCACGATTTATACGAGCTTATGTCAGATTCGACGATTCTTCGTTTCAGAAGTGTATTTCTGTGCGGAATCGCTGTTTCGCGTGTTAGATCAGTGCATTTGCATGCAAACATTCCAAATTGGCACAAAAACTCCGATCCGCACAAACACGATCACGGTTTATTCGAGCTTATTTCAGATTCGACGATTCTTCGTTTCAGAAGTGTATTTCTGTGCGGAATCGCTGTTTCGCGCGCTAGATCAGTGCATTTGCAGGCAAGTATGCCAAATTGCAATAGAAACTCCGACACGGCAAGCACGATCACGATTTATTCGACGTTATGTCAGATTCGACGATTCTTCGTTTCAGAAGTGTATTTCTGTGCGGAATCGCTGTTTCGCGTGCTAGATCAGTGCATTTGCATGCAAATATGCGAAATTGGACAGAAACTCCGACCAGGCAAGCACGATCACAATTTATTCGAGCCTACGTCAGATTCGACGATTCTTCGTTTCAGAAGTGTATTTCAGTGCGGAATCGCTGTTTCGCGTGCTAGATCAGTGCATTTGCATGCAAATATGCGAAATTGGCACGAAAACTCCGATTCGGCAAGCACGATCACGATTTATTCGAGCTTATGTCAGATTCGACAATTATTCGTTTCACAAATGAATTTCTGTGCGGAATCGCTGTTTCGCGTAGTAGATCAGTGCATTTGCAAGCAAGTATGCCAAATTGGAATAGAAACTCCGACCCGGCAAGCACGATCACGATTTATTCGAGCTTATGTCAGATTCGACGATTCTTTGTTTCAGAAGTGTATTTCTGTGCGGAATCGCTGTTTCGCGTGCTAGATCAGTGCATTTTTATGCAGATATGCGAAATTGGCACGGAAACTCCGATTCGGCAAGCACGATCACGATTTATTCGAGCTTATGTCAGATTCGACGATTCTTCGTTTCAGAAGTGTATTTCAGTGCGGAATCGCTGTTTCGCGTGCAATTGAAACTATTCGAGCTTATGTCAGATTCGACGATTCTTCGTTTCAGAAGTGTATTTCTGTGCGGAATCGCTGTTTCGCGTGCTATATCAGTGCATTTGCATGCAAGTATGCGAAATTGGAATTGAAACTCCGACCCGGCAAGCACGATCACAATTTATTCGAGCCTATGTCAGATTCGACGATTCTTCGTTCAGAAGTGTATTTCTGTGCGGAATCGCTGTTTCGCGTGTTAGATCAGTGCATTTGCAGGCAAGTATGCCAAATTGGAATAGAAACTCCGACCAGGCAAGCACGATCACAATTTATTCGAGCCTATGTCAGATTCGACGATTCTTCGTTTCAGAAGTGTATTTCAGTGCGGAATCGCTGTTTCGCGTGCTCGATCAGTGCATTTGCATGCAAATATGCGAAATTGGCACGAAAACTCCGATTCGGCAAGCACGATCACGATTTATTCGAGCTTATGTCAGATTCGACAATTATTCGTTTCACAAATGAATTTCTGTGCGGAATCGCTGTTTCGCGTAGTAGATCAGTGCATTTGCAAGCAAGTATGCCAAATTGGAATAGAAACTCCGACCCGGCAAGCACGATCACGATTTATTCGAGCTTATGTCAGATTCGACGATTCTTTGTTTCAGAAGTGTATTTCTGTGCGGTATCGCTGTTTCGCGTGCTAGATCAGTGCATTTGTATGCAGATATGCGAAATTGGCACGGAAACTCCGATTCGGCAAGCACGATCACGATTTATTCGAGCTTATGTCAGATTCGACGATTCTTCGTTTCAGAAGTGTATTTCTGTGCGGAATCGCTGTTTCGCGTGCTATATCAGTGCATTTGCATGCAAGTATGCGAAATTGGAATAGAAACTCCGACCCGGCAAGTACGATCACAATTTATTCGGGCCTATGTCAGTTTCGACATTCTTCGTTTCAGAAGTGTATTTCTGTGCGGAATCGCTGTTTCGCGTGCTAGATCAGTGCATTTGCATGCAAATATGCGAAATTGGACAGAAACTCCGACCAGGCAAGCACGATCACAATTTATTCGAGCCTATGTCAGATTCGACGATTCATCGTTTCAGAAGTGTATTTCTGTGCGGAATCGCTGTTTCGCGTGTTAGATCAGTGCATTTGCATGCAAATATGCGAAATTGGACAGAAACTCCGACCAGGCAAGCACGATCACGATTTATTCGAGCTTATGTCAGATTCGACGATTCTTCGTTTCAGAAGTGTATTTCTGTGCGGAATCGCTGTTTCGCGCGCTAGATCAGTGCATTTGCATGCAAGTATGCGAAATTGGAATTGAAACTCCGACCCGGCAAGCACGATCACGATTTATTCGACGTTATGTCAGATTCGACGATTCTTCGTTTCAGAAGTGTATTTCTGTGCGGAATCGCTGTTTCGCGTGCTATATCAGTGCATTTGCATGCAAGTATGCGAAATTGGAATTGAAACTCCGACCCGGCAAGCACGATCACAATTTATTCGAGCCTATGTCAGATTCGACGATTATTCGTTTCACAAATGAATTTCTGTACGGAATCGCTGTTTAGCGATCTAGATCAGTGCATTTGTATTCAAATATGCGAAATTGGCACGGAAACTCCGATTCGGCAAGCACGACCACGATTTATTCGAGATTATGTCAGATTCGACGATTCTTCGTTTCAGAAGTGTATTTCTGTGCGGAATCGCTGTTTCGCGCGCTAGATCAGTGCATTTGCAGGCAAGTATGCCAAATTGGAATAGAAACTCCGACACGGCAAGCACGATCACGATTTATTCGACGTTATGTCAGATTCGACGATTCTTCGTTTCAGAAGTGTATTTCTGTGCGGAATCGCTGTTTCGCGAGCTAGATCAGTGCATTTGCAAGCAAGTATGCCAAATTGGAATAGAAACTCCGACCCGGCAAGCACGATCACGATTTATTCGAGCTTATGTCAGATTCGACGATTCTTTGTTTCAGAAGTGTATTTCTGTGCGGTATCGCTGTTTCGCGTGCTAGATCAGTGCATTTGTATGCAGATATGCGAAATTGGCACGGAAACTCCGATTCGGCAAGCACGATCACGATTTATTCGAGCTTATGTCAGATTCGACGATTCTTCGTTTCAGAAGTGTATTTCTGTGCGGAATCGCTGTTTCGCGTGCTACATCAGTGCATTTGCATGCAAGTATGCGAAATTGGAATAGAAACTCCGACCCGGCAAGCACGATCACAATTTATTCGAGCCTATGTCAGTTTCGACATTCTTCGTTTCAGAAGTGTATTTCTGTGCGGAATCGCTGTTTCGCGTGCTAGATCAGTGCATTTGCATGCAAATATGCGAAATTGGACAGAAACTCCGACCAGGCAAGCACGATCACAATTTATTCGAGCCTATGTCAGATTCGACGATTCTTCGTTTCAGAAGTGTATTTCTGTGCGGAATCGCTGTTTCGCGTGTTAGATCAGTGCATTTGCATGCAAACATTCCAAATTGGCACAGAAACTCCGATCCGCACAAACACGATCACGATTTATTCGAGCTTATGTCAGATTCGACGATTCTGCGTTTCAGAAGTGTATTTCTGTGCGGAATCGCTGTTTCGCGCGCTAGATCAGTGCATTTGCATGCAAGTATGACAAATTGGAATAGAAACTCCGACCGGCAATCACGATCACGATTTATTCGAGCTTATGTCAGATTCGACGATTCTTCGTTTCAGAAGTGTATTTCTGTGCGGAATCGCTGTTTCGCGCGCTAGATCAGTGCATTTGCAGGCAAGTATGCCAAATTGGAATAGAAACTCCGACACGGCAAGCACGATCACGATTTATTCGACGTTATGTAAGATTCGACGATTCTTCGTTTCAGAAGTGTATTTCTGTGCGGAATCGCTGTTTCGCGTGCTAGATCAGTGCATTTGTATGCAGATATGCGAAATTGGCACGGAAACTCCGATTTGGCAAGCACGATCACGATTTATTCGAGCTTATGTCAGATTCGACGATTCTTCTTTTCAGAAGTGTATTTCTGTGCGGAATCGCTGTTTCGCGTGCTATATCAGTGCATTTGCATGCAAGTATGCGAAATTGGAATTGAAACTCCGACCCGGCAAGCACGATCACAATTTATTCGAGCCTATGTCAGATTCGACGATTATTCGTTTCACAAATGAATTTCTGTACGGAATCGCTGTTTAGCGATCTAGATCAGTGCATTTGTATTCAAATATGCGAAATTGGCACGGAAACTCCGATTCGGCAAGCACGACCACGATTTATTCGAGATTATGTCAGATTCGACGATTCTTCGTTTCAGAAGTGTATTTCTGTGCGGAATCGCTGTTTCGCGTGTTAGATCAGTGCATTTGCATGCAAACATTCCAAATTGGCACAGAAACTCCGATCCGCACAAACACGATCACGATTTATTCGAGCTTATGTCAGATTCGACGATTCTTCGTTTCAGAAGTGTATTTCTGTGCGGAATCGCTGTTTCGCGCGCTAGATCAGTGCATTTGCAGGCAAGTATGCCAAATTGGAATAGAAACTCCGACACGGCAAGCACGATCACGATTTATTCGACGTTATGTCAGATTCGACGATTCTTCGTTTCAGAAGTGTATTTCTGTGCGGAATCGCTGTTTCGCGTGTTAGATCAGTGCATTTGCATGCAAATATGCGAAATTGGACAGAAACTCCGACCAGGCAAGCACGATCACGATTTATTCGAGCTTATGTCAGATTCGACGATTCTTCGTTTCAGAAGTGTATTTCTGTGCGGAATCGCTGTTTCGCGCGCTAGATCAGTGCATTTGCATGCAAGTATGCGAAATTGGAATTGAAACTCCGACCCGGCAAGCACGATCACGATTTATTCGACGTTATGTCAGATTCGACGATTCTTCGTTTCAGAAGTGTATTTCTGTGCGGAATCGCTGTTTCGTGTGCTATATCAGTGCATTTGCAGGCAAGTATGCCAAATTGGAATAGAAAGTCCGACACGGCAAGCACGATCACGATTTATTCGACGTTATGTCAGATTCGACGATTCTACGTTTCAGAAGTGTATTTCTGTGCGGAATCGCTGTTTCGCGTGCTAGATCAGTGCATTTGCATGCAAGTATGACAAATTGGAATAGAAACTCCGACCGGCGATCACGATCACGATTTATTCGAGCTTATGTCAGATTCGACGATTCTTCGTTTCAGAAGTGTATTTCTGTGCGGAATCGCTGTTTCGCGCGCTAGATCAGTGCATTTGCAGGCAAGTATGCCAAATTGGAATGGAAACTACGACACGGCAAGCACGATCACGATTTATTCGACGTTATGTCAGATTCGACGATTCTTCGTTTCAGAAGTGTATTTCTGTGCGGAATAGGTGTTTCGCGTGCTAGATCAGTGCATTTGCATGCAAATATGCGAAATTGGACAGAAACTCCGACCAGGCAAGCACGATCACAATTTATTCGAGCCTATGTCAGATTCGACGATTCTTCGTTTCAGAAGTGTATTTCAGTGCGGAATCGCTGTTTCGCGTGCTAGATCAGTGCATTTGCATGCAAATATGCGAAATTGGCACGAAAACTCCGATTCGGCAAGCACGATCACGATTTATTCGAGCTTATGTCAGATTCGACAATTATTCGTTTCACAAATGAATTTCTGTGCGGAATCGCTGTTTCGCGTAGTAGATCAGTGCATTTGCAAGCAAGTATGCCAAATTGGAATAGAAACTCCGACCCGGCAAGCACGATCACGATTTATTCGAGCTTATGTCAGATTCGACGATTCTTTGTTTCAGAAGTGTATTTCTGTGCGGAATCGCTGTTTCGCGTGCTAGATCAGTGCATTTTTATGCAGATATGCGAAATTGGCACGGAAACTCCGATTCGGCAAGCACGATCACGATTTATTCGAGCTTATGTCAGATTCGACGATTCTTCGTTTCAGAAGTGTATTTCTGTGCGGAATCGCTGTTTCGCGTGCTATATCAGTGCATTTGCATGCAAGTATGCGAAATTGGAATAGAAACTCCGACCCGGCAAGCACGATCACAATTTATTCGAGCCTATGTCAGTTTCGACATTCTTCGTTTCAGAAGTGTATTTCTGTGCGGAATCGCTGTTTCGCGTGCTCGATCAGTGCATTTGCATGCAAATATGCGAAATTGGCACGAAAACTCCGATTCGGCAAGCACGATCACAATTTATTCGAGCTTATGTCAGATTCGACAATTATTCGTTTCACAAATGAATTTCTGTGCGGAATCGCTGTTTCGCGTAGTAGATCAGTGCATTTGCAAGCAAGTATGCCAAATTGGAATAGAAACAACGACCCGGCAAGCACGATCACGATTTATTCGAGCTTATGTCAGATTCGACGATTCTTTGTTTCAGAAGTGTATTTCTGTGCGGTATCGCTGTTTCGCGTGCTAGATCAGTGCATTTGTATGCAGATATGCGAAATTGGCACGGAAACTCCGATTCGGCAAGCACGATCACGATTTATTCGAGCTTATGTCAGATTCGACGATTCTTCGTTTCAGAAGTGTATTTCTGTGCGGAATCGCTGTTTCGCGTGCTACATCAGTGCATTTGCATGCAAGTATGCGAAATTGGAATAGAAACTCCGACCCGGCAAGCACGATCACAATTTATTCGAGCCTATGTCAGTTTCGACATTCTTCGTTTCAGAAGTGTATTTCTGTGCGGAATCGCTGTTTCGCGTGCTAGATCAGTGCATTTGCATGCAAATATGCGAAATTGGACAGAAACTCCGACCAGGCAAGCACGATCACAATTTATTCGAGCCTATGTCAGATTCGACGATTCTTCGTTTCAGAAGTGTATTTCTGTGCGGAATCGCTGTTTCGCGTGTTAGATCAGTGCATTTGCATGCAAACATTCCAAATTGGCACAGAAACTCCGATCCGCACAAACACGATCACGATTTATTCGAGCTTATGTCAGATTCGACGATTCTGCGTTTCAGAAGTGTATTTCTGTGCGGAATCGCTGTTTCGCGCGCTAGATCAGTGCATTTGCATGCAAGTATGACAAATTGGAATAGAAACTCCGACCGGCAATCACGATCACGATTTATTCGAGCTTATGTCAGATTCGACGATTCTTCGTTTCAGAAGTGTATTTCTGTGCGGAATCGCTGTTTCGCGCGCTAGATCAGTGCATTTGCAGGCAAGTATGCCAAATTGGAATAGAAACTCCGACACGGCAAGCACGATCACGATTTATTCGACGTTATGTAAGATTCGACGATTCTTCGTTTCAGAAGTGTATTTCTGTGCGGAATCGCTGTTTCGCGTGCTAGATCAGTGCATTTGTATGCAGATATGCGAAATTGGCACGGAAACTCCGATTTGGCAAGCACGATCACGATTTATTCGAGCTTATGTCAGATTCGACGATTCTTCTTTTCAGAAGTGTATTTCTGTGCGGAATCGCTGTTTCGCGTGCTATATCAGTGCATTTGCATGCAAGTATGCGAAATTGGAATTGAAACTCCGACCCGGCAAGCACGATCACAATTTATTCGAGCCTATGTCAGATTCGACGATTATTCGTTTCACAAATGAATTTCTGTACGGAATCGCTGTTTAGCGATCTAGATCAGTGCATTTGTATTCAAATATGCGAAATTGGCACGGAAACTCCGATTCGGCAAGCACGACCACGATTTATTCGAGATTATGTCAGATTCGACGATTCTTCGTTTCAGAAGTGTATTTCTGTGCGGAATCGCTGTTTCGCGCGCTAGATCAGTGCATTTGCAGGCAAGTATGCCAAATTGGAATAGAAACTCCGACACGGCAAGCACGATCACGATTTATTCGACGTTATGTCAGATTCGACGATTCTTCGTTTCAGAAGTGTATTTCTGTGCGGAATCGCTGTTTCGCGAGCTAGATCAGTGCATTTGCAGGCAAGTATGCCAAATTGGAATAGAAACTCCGACCAGGCAAGCACGATCACAATTTATTCGAGCCTATGTCAGATTCGACGATTCTTCGTTTCAGAAGTGTATTTCAGTGCGGAATCGCTGTTTCGCGTGCTCGATCAGTGCATTTGCATGCAAATATGCGAAATTGGCACGAAAACTCCGATTCGGCAAGCACGATCACGATTTATTCGAGCTTATGTCAGATTCGACAATTATTCGTTTCACAAATGAATTTCTGTGCGGAATCGCTGTTTCGCGTAGTAGATCAGTGCATTTGCAAGCAAGTATGCCAAATTGGAATAGAAACTCCGACCCGGCAAGCACGATCACGATTTATTCGAGCTTATGTCAGATTCGACGATTCTTTGTTTCAGAAGTGTATTTCTGTGCGGTATCGCTGTTTCGCGTGCTAGATCAGTGCATTTGTATGCAGATATGCGAAATTGGCACGGAAACTCCGATTCGGCAAGCACGGTCACGATTTATTCGAGCTTATGTCAGATTCGACGATTCTTCGTTTCAGAAGTGTATTTCTGTGCGGAATCGCTGTTTCGCGTGCTATATCAGTGCATTTGCGTGCAAGTATGCGAAATTGGAATAGAAACTCCGACCCGGCAAGCACGATCACAATTTATTCGAGCCTATGTCAGTTTCGACATTCTTCGTTTCAGAAGTGTATTTCTGTGCGGAATCGCTGTTTCGCGTGCTAGATCAGTGCATTTGCATGCAAATATGCGAAATTGGACAGAAACTCCGACCAGGCAAGCACGATCACAATTTATTCGAGCCTATGTCAGATTCGACGATTCTTCGTTTCAGAAGTGTATTTCTCGGCGGAATCGCTGTTTCGCGTGTTAGATCAGTGCATTTGCATGCAAACATTCCAAATTGGCACAGAAACTCCGATCCGCACAAACACGATCACGATTTATTCGAGCTTATGTCAGATTCGACGATTCTTCGTTTCAGAAGTGTATTTCTGTGCGGAATCGCTGTTTCGCGCGCTAGATCAGTGCATTTGCATGCAAGTATGACAAATTGGAATAGAAACTCCGACCGGCAATCACGATCACGATTTATTCGAGCTTATGTCAGATTCGACGATCCTTCGTTTCAGAAGTGTATTTCTGTGCGGAATCGCTGTTTCGCGCGCTAGATCAGTGCATTTGCAGGCAAGTATGCCAAATTGGAATAGAAACTCCGACACGGCAAGCACGATCACGATTTATTCGACGTTATGTCAGATTCGACGATTCTTCGTTTCAGAAGTGTATTTCTGTGCGGAATCGCTGTTTCGCGTGCTAGATCAGTGCATTTGTATGCAGATATGCGAAATTGGCACGGAAACTCCGATTTGGCAAGCACGATCACGATTTATTCGAGCTTATGTCAGATTCGACGATTCTTCGTTTCAGAAGTGTATTTCTGTGCGGAATCGCTGTTTCGCGTGTTAGATCAATGCATTTGCATGCAAACATTCCAAATTGGCACAAAAACTCCGATCCGCACAAACACGATCACGGTTTATTCGAGCTTATGTCAGATTCGACGATTCTTCGTTTCAGAAGTGTATTTCTGTGCGGAATCGCTGTTTCGCGCGCTAGATCAGTGCATTTGCAGGCAAGTATGCCAAATTGCAATAGAAACTCCGACACGGCAAGCACGATCACGATTTATTCGAGCCTATGTCAGATTCGACGATTCTTCGTTTCAGAAGTGTATTTCTGTGCGGAATCGCTGTTTCGCGTGTTAGATCAGTGCATTTGCATGCAAACATTCCAAATTGGCACAGAAACTCCGATCCGCACAAACACGATCACAATTTATTCGAGCCTATGTCAGTTTCGACATTCTTCGTTTCAGAAGTGTATTTCTGTGCGGAATCGCTGTTTCGCGTGCTAGATCAGTGCATTTGCATGCAAATATGCGAAATTGGACAGAAACTCCGACCAGGCAAGCACGATCACAATTTATTCGAGCCTATGTCAGATTCGACGATTCTTCGTTTCAGAAGTGTATTTCTGTGCGGAATCGCTGTTTCGCGTGTTAGATCAGTGCATTTGCATGCAAACATTCCAAATTGGCACAGAAACTCCGATCCGCACAAACACGATCACGATTTATTCGAGCTTATGTCAGATTCGACGATTCTTCGTTTCAGAAGTGTATTTCTGTGCGGAATCGCTGTTTCGCGCGCTAGATCAGTGCATTTGCATGCAAGTATGACAAATTGGAATAGAAACTCCGACCGGCAATCACGATCACGATTTATTCGAGCTTATGTCAGATTCGACGATTCTTCGTTTCAGAAGTGTATTTCTGTGCGGAATCGCTGTTTCGCGCGCTAGATCAGTGCATTTGCAGGCAAGTATGCCAAATTGGAATAGAAACTCCGACACGGCAAGCACGATCACGATTTATTCGACGTTATGTCAGATTCGACGATTCTTCGTTTCAGAAGTGTATTTCTGTGCGGAATCGCTGTTTCGCGTGCTAGATCAGTGCATTTGTATGCAGATATGCGAAATTGGCACGGAAACTCCGATTTGGCAAGCACGATCACGATTTATTCGAGCTTATGTCAGATTCGACGATTCTTCGTTTCAGAAGTGTATTTCTGTGCGGAATCGCTGTTTCGCGTGCTATATCAGTGCATTTGCATGCAAGTATGCGAAATTGGAATTGAAACTCCGACCCGGCAAGCACGATCACAATTTATTCGAGCCTATGTCAGATTCGACGATTATTCGTTTCACAAATGAATTTCTGTACGGAATCGCTGTTTAGCGATCTAGATCAGTGCATTTGTATTCAAATATGCGAAATTGGCACGGAAACTCCGATTCGGCAAGCACGATCACGATTTATTCGAGCTTATGTCAGATTCGACAATTATTCGTTTCACAAATGAATTTCTGTGCGGAATCGCTGTTTCGCGTAGTAGATCAGTGCATTTGCAAGCAAGTATGCCAAATTGGAATAGAAACTCCGACCCGGCAAGCACGATCACGATTTATTCGAGCTTATGTCAGATTCGACGATTCTTTGTTTCAGAAGTGTATTTCTGTGCGGAATCGCTGTTTCGCGTGCTAGATCAGTGCATTTTTATGCAGATATGCGAAATTGGCACGGAAACTCCGATTCGGCAAGCACGATCACGATTTATTCGAGCTTATGTCAGATTCGACGATTCTTCGTTTCAGAAGTGTATTTCTGTGCGGAATCGCTGTTTCGCGTGCTATATCAGTGCATTTGCATGCAAGTATGCGAAATTGGAATAGAAACTCCGACCCGGCAAGCACGATCACAATTTATTCGAGCCTATGTCAGTTTCGACATTCTTCGTTTCAGAAGTGTATTTCTGTGCGGAATCGCTGTTTCGCGTGCTCGATCAGTGCATTTGCATGCAAATATGCGAAATTGGCACGAAAACTCCGATTCGGCAAGCACGATCACAATTTATTCGAGCTTATGTCAGATTCGACAATTATTCGTTTCACAAATGAATTTCTGTGCGGAATCGCTGTTTCGCGTAGTAGATCAGTGCATTTGCAAGCAAGTATGCCATATTGGAATAGAAACAACGACCCGGCAAGCACGATCACGATTTATTCGAGCTTATGTCAGATTCGACGATTCTTTGTTTCAGAAGTGTATTTCTGTGCGGTATCGCTGTTTCGCGTGCTAGATCAGTGCATTTGTATGCAGATATGCGAAATTGGCACGGAAACTCCGATTCGGCAAGCACGATCACGATTTATTCGAGCTTATGTCAGATTCGACGATTCTTCGTTTCAGAAGTGTATTTCTGTGCGGAATCGCTGTTTCGCGTGCTACATCAGTGCATTTGCATGCAAGTATGCGAAATTGGAATAGAAACTCCGACCCGGCAAGCACGATCACAATTTATTCGAGCCTATGTCAGTTTCGACATTCTTCGTTTCAGAAGTGTATTTCTGTGCGGAATCGCTGTTTCGCGTGCTAGATCAGTGCATTTGCATGCAAATATGCGAAATTGGACAGAAACTCCGACCAGGCAAGCACGATCACAATTTATTCGAGCCTATGTCAGATTCGACGATTCTTCGTTTCAGAAGTGTATTTCTGTGCGGAATCGCTGTTTCGCGTGTTAGATCAGTGCATTTGCATGCAAACATTCCAAATTGGCACAGAAACTCCGATCCGCACAAACACGATCACGATTTATTCGAGCTTATGTCAGATTCGACGATTCTGCGTTTCAGAAGTGTATTTCTGTGCGGAATCGCTGTTTCGCGCGCTAGATCAGTGCATTTGCATGCAAGTATGACAAATTGGAATAGAAACTCCGACCGGCAATCACGATCACGATTTATTCGAGCTTATGTCAGATTCGACGATTCTTCGTTTCAGAAGTGTATTTCTGTGCGGAATCGCTGTTTCGCGCGCTAGATCAGTGCATTTGCAGGCAAGTATGCCAAATTGGAATAGAAACTCCGACACGGCAAGCACGATCACGATTTATTCGACGTTATGTAAGATTCGACGATTCTTCGTTTCAGAAGTGTATTTCTGTGCGGAATCGCTGTTTCGCGTGCTAGATCAGTGCATTTGTATGCAGATATGCGAAATTGGCACGGAAACTCCGATTTGGCAAGCACGATCACGATTTATTCGAGCTTATGTCAGATTCGACGATTCTTCTTTTCAGAAGTGTATTTCTGTGCGGAATCGCTGTTTCGCGTGCTATATCAGTGCATTTGCATGCAAGTATGCGAAATTGGAATTGAAACTCCGACCCGGCAAGCACGATCACAATTTATTCGAGCCTATGTCAGATTCGACGATTATTCGTTTCACAAATGAATTTCTGTACGGAATCGCTGTTTAGCGATCTAGATCAGTGCATTTGTATTCAAATATGCGAAATTGGCACGGAAACTCCGATTCGGCAAGCACGACCACGATTTATTCGAGATTATGTCAGATTCGACGATTCTTCGTTTCAGAAGTGTATTTCTGTGCGGAATCGCTGTTTCGCGCGCTAGATCAGTGCATTTGCAGGCAAGTATGCCAAATTGGAATAGAAACTCCGACACGGCAAGCACGATCACGATTTATTCGACATTATGTCAGATTCGACGATTCTTCGTTTCAGAAGTGTATTTCTGTGCGGAATCGCTGTTTCGCGAGCTAGATCAGTGCATTTGCAGGCAAGTATGCCAAATTGGAATAGAAACTCCGACCAGGCAAGCACGATCACAATTTATTCGAGCCTATGTCAGATTCGACGATTCTTCGTTTCAGAAGTGTATTTCAGTGCGGAATCGCTGTTTCGCGTGCTCGATCAGTGCATTTGCATGCAAATATGCGAAATTGGCACGAAAACTCCGATTCGGCAAGCACGATCACGATTTATTCGAGCTTATGTCAGATTCGACAATTATTCGTTTCATAAATGAATTTCTGTGCGGAATCGCTGTTTCGCGTAGTAGATCAGTGCATTTGCAAGCAAGTATGCCAAATTGGAATAGAAACTCCGACCCGGCAAGCACGATCACGATTTATTCGAGCTTATGTCAGATTCGACGATTCTTTGTTTCAGAAGTGTATTTCTGTGCGGTATCGCTGTTTCGCGTGCTAGATCAGTGCATTTGTATGCAGATATGCGAAATTGGCACGGAAACTCCGATTCGGCAAGCACGGTCACGATTTATTCGAGCTTATGTCAGATTCGACGATTCTTCGTTTCAGAAGTGTATTTCTGTGCGGAATCGCTGTTTCGCGTGCTATATCAGTGCATTTGCGTGCAAGTATGCGAAATTGGAATAGAAACTCCGACCCGGCAAGCACGATCACAATTTATTCGAGCCTATGTCAGTTTCGACATTCTTCGTTTCAGAAGTGTATTTCTGTGCGGAATCGCTGTTTCGCGTGCTAGATCAGTGCATTTGCATGCAAATATGCGAAATTGGACAGAAACTCCGACCAGGCAAGCACGATCACAATTTATTCGAGCCTATGTCAGATTCGACGATTCTTCGTTTCAGAAGTGTATTTCTCGGCGGAATCGCTGTTTCGCGTGTTAGATCAGTGCATTTGCATGCAAACATTCCAAATTGGCACAGAAACTCCGATCCGCACAAACACGATCACGATTTATTCGAGCTTATGTCAGATTCGACGATTCTTCGTTTCAGAAGTGTATTTCTGTGCGGAATCGCTGTTTCGCGCGCTAGATCAGTGCATTTGCATGCAAGTATGACAAATTGGAATAGAAACTCCGACCGGCAATCACGATCACGATTTATTCGAGCTTATGTCAGATTCGACGATCCTTCGTTTCAGAAGTGTATTTCTGTGCGGAATCGCTGTTTCGCGCGCTAGATCAGTGCATTTGCAGGCAAGTATGCCAAATTGGAATAGAAACTCCGACACGGCAAGCACGATCACGATTTATTCGACGTTATGTCAGATTCGACGATTCTTCGTTTCAGAAGTGTATTTCTGTGCGGAATCGCTGTTTCGCGTGCTAGATCAGTGCATTTGTATGCAGATATGCGAAATTGGCACGGAAACTCCGATTTGGCAAGCACGATCACGATTTATTCGAGCTTATGTCAGATTCGACGATTCTTCGTTTCAGAAGTGTATTTCTGTGCGGAATCGCTGTTTCGCGTGTTAGATCAGTGCATTTGCATGCAAACATTCCAAATTGGCACAAAAACTCCGATCCGCACAAACACGATCACGGTTTATTCGAGCTTATGTCAGATTCGACGATTCTTCGTTTCAGAAGTGTATTTCTGTGCGGAATCGCTGTTTCGCGCGCTAGATCAGTGCATTTGCAGGCAAGTATGCCAAATTGCAATAGAAACTCCGACACGGCAAGCACGATCACGATTTATTCGAGCCTATGTCAGATTCGACGATTCTTCGTTTCAGAAGTGTATTTCTGTGCGGAATCGCTGTTTCGCGTGTTAGATCAGTGCATTTGCATGCAAACATTCCAAATTGGCACAGAAACTCCGATCCGCACAAACACGATCACAATTTATTCGAGCCTATGTCAGTTTCGACATTCTTCGTTTCAGAAGTGTATTTCTGTGCGGAATCGCTGTTTCGCGTGCTAGATCAGTGCATTTGCATGCAAATATGCGAAATTGGACAGAAACTCCGACCAGGCAAGCACGATCACAATTTATTCGAGCCTATGTCAGATTCGACGATTCTTCGTTTCAGAAGTGTATTTCTGTGCGGAATCGCTGTTTCGCGTGTTAGATCAGTGCATTTGCATGCAAACATTCCAAATTGGCACAGAAACTCCGATCCGCACAAACACGATCACGATTTATTCGAGCTTATGTCAGATTCGACGATTCTTCGTTTCAGAAGTGTATTTCTGTGCGGAATCGCTGTTTCGCGCGCTAGATCAGTGCATTTGCATGCAAGTATGACAAATTGGAATAGAAACTCCGACCGGCAATCACGATCACGATTTATTCGAGCTTATGTCAGATTCGACGATTCTTCGTTTCAGAAGTGTATTTCTGTGCGGAATCGCTGTTTCGCGCGCTAGATCAGTGCATTTGCAGGCAAGTATGCCAAATTGGAATAGAAACTCCGACACGGCAAGCACGATCACGATTTATTCGACGTTATGTCAGATTCGACGATTCTTCGTTTCAGAAGTGTATTTCTGTGCGGAATCGCTGTTTCGCGTGCTAGATCAGTGCATTTGTATGCAGATATGCGAAATTGGCACGGAAACTCCGATTTGGCAAGCACGATCACGATTTATTCGAGCTTATGTCAGATTCGACGATTCTTCGTTTCAGAAGTGTATTTCTGTGCGGAATCGCTGTTTCGCGTGCTATATCAGTGCATTTGCATGCAAGTATGCGAAATTGGAATTGAAACCCCGACCCGGCAAGCACGATCACAATTTATTCGAGCCTATGTCAGATTCGACGATTCTTCGTTTCAGAAGTGTATTTCTGTGCGGAATCGCTGTTTCGCGTGTTAGATCAGTGCATTTGCATGCAAACATTCCAAATTGGCACAGAAACTCCGATCCGCACAAACACGATCACGATTTATTCGAGCTTATGTCAGATTCGACGATTCTTCGTTTCAGAAGTGTATTTCTGTGCGGAATCGCTGTTTCGCGCGCTAGATCAGTGCATTTGCATGCAAGTATGACAAATTGGAATAGAAACTCCGACCGGCAATCACGATCACGATTTATTCGACGTTATGTCAGATTCGACGATTCTTCGTTTCAGAAGTGTATTTCTGTGCGGAATCGCTGTTTCGCGCGCTAGATCAGTGCATTTGCAGGCAAGTATGCCAAATTGGAATAGAAACTCCGACACGGCAAGCACGATCACGATTTATTCGACGTTATGTCAGTTTCGACATTCTTCGTTTCAGAAGTGTATTTCTGTGCGGAATCGCTGTTTCGCGTGCTAGATCAGTGCATTTGCATGCAAATATGCGAAATTGGACAGAAACTCCGACCAGGCAAGCACGATCACAATTTATTCGAGCCTATGTCAGATTCGACGATTCTTCGTTTCGGAAGTGTATTTCTGTGCGGAATCGCTGTTTCGCGTGTTAGATCAGTGCATTTGCATGCAAACATTCCAAATTGGCACAGAAACTCCGATCCGCACAAACACGATCACGATTTATTCGAGCTTATGTCAGATTCGACGATTCTTCGTTTCAGAAGTGTATTTCTGTGCGGAATCGCTGTTTCGCGCCCTAGATCAGTGCATTTGCATGCAAGTATGCGAAATTGGAATTGAAACTCCGACCCGGCAAGCACGATCACGATTTATTCGACGTTATGTCAGATTCGACGATTCTTCGTTTCAGAAGTGTATTTCTGTGCGGAATCGCTGTTTCGCGTGCTATATCACTGCATTTGCAGGCAAGTATGCCAAATTGGAATAGAAACTCCGACACGGCAAGCACGATCACGATTTATTCGACGTTATGTCAGATTCGACGATTCTTCGATTCAGAAGTGTATTTCTGTGCGGAATCGCTGTTTCGCGTGCTAGATCAGTGCATTTGCATGCAAATATGCGAAATTGGACAGAAACTCCGACCAGGCAAGCACGATCACAATTTATTCGTGCCTATGTCAGATTCGACGATTCTTCGTTTCAGAAGTGTATTTCTGTGCGGAATCGCTGTTTCGCGCGCTAGATCAGTGCATTTGCAGGCAAGTATGCCAAATTGGAATGGAAACTACGACACGGCAAGCACGATCACGATTTATTCGACGTTATGTCAGATTCGACGATTCTTCGTTTCAGAAGTGTATTTCTGTGCGGAATAGGTGTTTCGCGTGCTAGATCAGTGCATTTGCATGCAAATATGCGAAATTGGACAGAAACTCCGACCAGGCAAGCACGATCACAATTTATTCGAGCCTATGTCAGATTCGACGATTCTTCGTTTCAGAAGTGTATTTCAGTGCGGAATCGCTGTTTCGCGTGCTAGATCAGTGCATTTGCATGCAAATATGCGAAATTGGCACGAAAACTCCGATTCGGCAAGCACGATCACGATTTATTCGAGCTTATGTCAGATTCGACAATTATTCGTTTCACAAATGAATTTCTGTGCGGAATCGCTGTTTCGCGTAGTAGATCAGTGCATTTGCAAGCAAGTATGCCAAATTGGAATAGAAACTCCGACCCGGCAAGCACGATCACGATTTATTCGAGCTTATGTCAGATTCGACGATTCTTTGTTTCAGAAGTGTATTTCTGTGCGGAATCGCTGTTTCGCGTGCTAGATCAGTGCATTTTTATGCAGATATGCGAAATTGGCACGGAAACTCCGATTCGGCAAGCACGATCACGATTTATTCGAGCTTATGTCAGATTCGACGATTCTTCGTTTCAGAAGTGTATTTCTGTGCGGAATCGCTGTTTCGCGTGCTATATCAGTGCATTTGCATGCAAGTATGCGAAATTGGAATAGAAACTCCGACCCGGCAAGCACGATCACAATTTATTCGAGCCTATGTCAGTTTCGACATTCTTCGTTTCAGAAGTGTATTTCTGTGCGGAATCGCTGTTTCGCGTGCTCGATCAGTGCATTTGCATGCAAATATGCGAAATTGGCACGAAAACTCCGATTCGGCAAGCACGATCACAATTTATTCGAGCTTATGTCAGATTCGACAATTATTCGTTTCACAAATGAATTTCTGTGCGGAATCGCTGTTTCGCGTGTTAGATCAGTGCATTTGCATGCAAACATTCCAAATTGGCACAGAAACTCCGATCCGCACAAACACGATCACGATTTATTCGAGCCTATGTCAGATTCGACGATTCTTCGTTTCAGAAGTGTATTTCTGTGCGGAATCGCTGTTTCGCGTGTTAGATCAGTGCATTTGCATGCAAACATTCCAAATTGGCACAGAAACTCCGATCCGCACAAACACGATCACGATTTATTCGAGCTTATGTCAGATTCGACGATTCTTCGTTTCAGAAGTGTATTTCTGTGCGGAATCGCTGTTTCGCGCGCTAGATCAGTGCATTTGCATGCAAGTATGACAAATTGGAATAGAAACTCCGACCGGCAATCACGATCACGATTTATTCGAGCTTATGTCAGATTCGACGATTCTTCGTTTCAGAAGTGTATTTCTGTGCGGAATCGCTGTTTCGCGCGCTAGATCAGTGCATTTGCAGGCAAGTATGCCAAATTGGAATAGAAACTCCGACACGGCAAGCACGATCACGATTTATTCGACGTTATGTCAGATTCGACGATTCTTCGTTTCAGAAGTGTATTTCTGTGCGGAATCGCTGTTTCGCGTGCTAGATCAGTGCATTTGTATGCAGATATGCGAAATTGGCACGGAAACTCCGATTTGGCAAGCACGATCACGATTTATTCGAGCTTATGTCAGATTCGACGATTCTTCGTTTCAGAAGTGTATTTCTGTGCGGAATCGCTGTTTCGCGTGCTATATCAGTGCATTTGCATGCAAGTATGCGAAATTGGAATTGAAACCCCGACCCGGCAAGCACGATCACAATTTATTCGAGCCTATGTCAGATTCGACGATTCTTCGTTTCAGAAGTGTATTTCTGTGCGGAATCGCTGTTTAGCGATCTAGATCAGTGCATTTGTATTCAAATATGCGAAATTGGCACGGAAACTCCGATTTGGCAAGCACGATCACGATTTATTCGAGCTTATGTCAGATTCGACGATTCTTCGTTTCAGAAGTGTATTTCTGTGCGGAATCGCTGTTTCGCGTGCTATATCAGTGCATTTGCATGCAAGTATGCGAAATTGGAATTGAAACTCCGACCCGGCAAGCACGATCACAATTTATTCGAGCCTATGTCAGATTCGACGATTATTCGTTTCACAAATGAATTTCTGTACGGAATCGCTGTTTAGCGATCTAGATCAGTGCATTTGTATTCAAATATGCGAAATTGGCACGGAAACTCCGATTCGGCAAGCACGATCACGATTTATTCGAGCTTATGTCAGATTCGACAATTATTCGTTTCACAAATGAATTTCTGTGCGGAATCGCTGTTTCGCGTAGTAGATCAGTGCATTTGCAAGCAAGTATGCCAAATTGGAATAGAAACTCCGACCCGGCAAGCACGATCACGATTTATTCGAGCTTATGTCAGATTCGACGATTCTTTGTTTCAGAAGTGTATTTCTGTGCGGAATCGCTGTTTCGCGTGCTAGATCAGTGCATTTTTATGCAGATATGCGAAATTGGCACGGAAACTCCGATTCGGCAAGCACGATCACGATTTATTCGAGCTTATGTCAGATTCGACGATTCTTCGTTTCAGAAGTGTATTTCTGTGCGGAATCGCTGTTTCGCGTGCTATATCAGTGCATTTGCATGCAAGTATGCGAAATTGGAATAGAAACTCCGACCCGGCAAGCACGATCACAATTTATTCGAGCCTATGTCAGTTTCGACATTCTTCGTTTCAGAAGTGTATTTCTGTGCGGAATCGCTGTTTCGCGTGCTCGATCAGTGCATTTGCATGCAAATATGCGAAATTGGCACGAAAACTCCGATTCGGCAAGCACGATCACAATTTATTCGAGCTTATGTCAGATTCGACAATTATTCGTTTCACAAATGAATTTCTGTGCGGAATCGCTGTTTCGCGTAGTAGATCAGTGCATTTGCAAGCAAGTATGCCATATTGGAATAGAAACAACGACCCGGCAAGCACGATCACGATTTATTCGAGCTTATGTCAGATTCGACGATTCTTTGTTTCAGAAGTGTATTTCTGTGCGGTATCGCTGTTTCGCGTGCTAGATCAGTGCATTTGTATGCAGATATGCGAAATTGGCACGGAAACTCCGATTCGGCAAGCACGATCACGATTTATTCGAGCTTATGTCAGATTCGACGATTCTTCGTTTCAGAAGTGTATTTCTGTGCGGAATCGCTGTTTCGCGTGCTACATCAGTGCATTTGCATGCAAGTATGCGAAATTGGAATAGAAACTCCGACCCGGCAAGCACGATCACAATTTATTCGAGCCTATGTCAGTTTCGACATTCTTCGTTTCAGAAGTGTATTTCTGTGCGGAATCGCTGTTTCGCGTGCTAGATCAGTGCATTTGCATGCAAATATGCGAAATTGGACAGAAACTCCGACCAGGCAAGCACGATCACAATTTATTCGAGCCTATGTCAGATTCGACGATTCTTCGTTTCAGAAGTGTATTTCTGTGCGGAATCGCTGTTTCGCGTGTTAGATCAGTGCATTTGCATGCAAACATTCCAAATTGGCACAGAAACTCCGATCCGCACAAACACGATCACGATTTATTCGAGCTTATGTCAGATTCGACGATTCTGCGTTTCAGAAGTGTATTTCTGTGCGGAATCGCTGTTTCGCGCGCTAGATCAGTGCATTTGCATGCAAGTATGACAAATTGGAATAGAAACTCCGACCGGCAATCACGATCACGATTTATTCGAGCTTATGTCAGATTCGACGATTCTTCGTTTCAGAAGTGTATTTCTGTGCGGAATCGCTGTTTCGCGCGCTAGATCAGTGCATTTGCAGGCAAGTATGCCAAATTGGAATAGAAACTCCGACACGGCAAGCACGATCACGATTTATTCGACGTTATGTAAGATTCGACGATTCTTCGTTTCAGAAGTGTATTTCTGTGCGGAATCGCTGTTTCGCGTGCTAGATCAGTGCATTTGTATGCAGATATGCGAAATTGGCACGGAAACTCCGATTTGGCAAGCACGATCACGATTTATTCGAGCTTATGTCAGATTCGACGATTCTTCTTTTCAGAAGTGTATTTCTGTGCGGAATCGCTGTTTCGCGTGCTATATCAGTGCATTTGCATGCAAGTATGCGAAATTGGAATTGAAACTCCGACCCGGCAAGCACGATCACAATTTATTCGAGCCTATGTCAGATTCGACGATTATTCGTTTCACAAATGAATTTCTGTACGGAATCGCTGTTTAGCGATCTAGATCAGTGCATTTGTATTCAAATATGCGAAATTGGCACGGAAACTCCGATTCGGCAAGCACGACCACGATTTATTCGAGATTATGTCAGATTCGACGATTCTTCGTTTCAGAAGTGTATTTCTGTGCGGAATCGCTGTTTCGCGCGCTAGATCAGTGCATTTGCAGGCAAGTATGCCAAATTGGAATAGAAACTCCGACACGGCAAGCACGATCACGATTTATTCGACATTATGTCAGATTCGACGATTCTTCGTTTCAGAAGTGTATTTCTGTGCGGAATCGCTGTTTCGCGAGCTAGATCAGTGCATTTGCAGGCAAGTATGCCAAATTGGAATAGAAACTCCGACCAGGCAAGCACGATCACAATTTATTCGAGCCTATGTCAGATTCGACGATTCTTCGTTTCAGAAGTGTATTTCAGTGCGGAATCGCTGTTTCGCGTGCTCGATCAGTGCATTTGCATGCAAATATGCGAAATTGGCACGAAAACTCCGATTCGGCAAGCACGATCACGATTTATTCGAGCTTATGTCAGATTCGACAATTATTCGTTTCATAAATGAATTTCTGTGCGGAATCGCTGTTTCGCGTAGTAGATCAGTGCATTTGCAAGCAAGTATGCCAAATTGGAATAGAAACTCCGACCCGGCAAGCACGATCACGATTTATTCGAGCTTATGTCAGATTCGACGATTCTTTGTTTCAGAAGTGTATTTCTGTGCGGTATCGCTGTTTCGCGTGCTAGATCAGTGCATTTGTATGCAGATATGCGAAATTGGCACGGAAACTCCGATTCGGCAAGCACGGTCACGATTTATTCGAGCTTATGTCAGATTCGACGATTCTTCGTTTCAGAAGTGTATTTCTGTGCGGAATCGCTGTTTCGCGTGCTATATCAGTGCATTTGCGTGCAAGTATGCGAAATTGGAATAGAAACTCCGACCCGGCAAGCACGATCACAATTTATTCGAGCCTATGTCAGTTTCGACATTCTTCGTTTCAGAAGTGTATTTCTGTGCGGAATCGCTGTTTCGCGTGCTAGATCAGTGCATTTGCATGCAAATATGCGAAATTGGACAGAAACTCCGACCAGGCAAGCACGATCACAATTTATTCGAGCCTATGTCAGATTCGACGATTCTTCGTTTCAGAAGTGTATTTCTCGGCGGAATCGCTGTTTCGCGTGTTAGATCAGTGCATTTGCATGCAAACATTCCAAATTGGCACAGAAACTCCGATCCGCACAAACACGATCACGATTTATTCGAGCTTATGTCAGATTCGACGATTCTTCGTTTCAGAAGTGTATTTCTGTGCGGAATCGCTGTTTCGCGCGCTAGATCAGTGCATTTGCATGCAAGTATGACAAATTGGAATAGAAACTCCGACCGGCAATCACGATCACGATTTATTCGAGCTTATGTCAGATTCGACGATCCTTCGTTTCAGAAGTGTATTTCTGTGCGGAATCGCTGTTTCGCGCGCTAGATCAGTGCATTTGCAGGCAAGTATGCCAAATTGGAATAGAAACTCCGACACGGCAAGCACGATCACGATTTATTCGACGTTATGTCAGATTCGACGATTCTTCGTTTCAGAAGTGTATTTCTGTGCGGAATCGCTGTTTCGCGTGCTAGATCAGTGCATTTGTATGCAGATATGCGAAATTGGCACGGAAACTCCGATTTGGCAAGCACGATCACGATTTATTCGAGCTTATGTCAGATTCGACGATTCTTCGTTTCAGAAGTGTATTTCTGTGCGGAATCGCTGTTTCGCGTGTTAGATCAGTGCATTTGCATGCAAACATTCCAAATTGGCACAAAAACTCCGATCCGCACAAACACGATCACGGTTTATTCGAGCTTATGTCAGATTCGACGATTCTTCGTTTCAGAAGTGTATTTCTGTGCGGAATCGCTGTTTCGCGCGCTAGATCAGTGCATTTGCAGGCAAGTATGCCAAATTGCAATAGAAACTCCGACACGGCAAGCACGATCACGATTTATTCGAGCCTATGTCAGATTCGACGATTCTTCGTTTCAGAAGTGTATTTCTGTGCGGAATCGCTGTTTCGCGTGTTAGATCAGTGCATTTGCATGCAAACATTCCAAATTGGCACAGAAACTCCGATCCGCACAAACACGATCACAATTTATTCGAGCCTATGTCAGTTTCGACATTCTTCGTTTCAGAAGTGTATTTCTGTGCGGAATCGCTGTTTCGCGTGCTAGATCAGTGCATTTGCATGCAAATATGCGAAATTGGACAGAAACTCCGACCAGGCAAGCACGATCACAATTTATTCGAGCCTATGTCAGATTCGACGATTCTTCGTTTCAGAAGTGTATTTCTGTGCGGAATCGCTGTTTCGCGTGTTAGATCAGTGCATTTGCATGCAAACATTCCAAATTGGCACAGAAACTCCGATCCGCACAAACACGATCACGATTTATTCGAGCTTATGTCAGATTCGACGATTCTTCGTTTCAGAAGTGTATTTCTGTGCGGAATCGCTGTTTCGCGCGCTAGATCAGTGCATTTGCATGCAAGTATGACAAATTGGAATAGAAACTCCGACCGGCAATCACGATCACGATTTATTCGAGCTTATGTCAGATTCGACGATTCTTCGTTTCAGAAGTGTATTTCTGTGCGGAATCGCTGTTTCGCGCGCTAGATCAGTGCATTTGCAGGCAAGTATGCCAAATTGGAATAGAAACTCCGACACGGCAAGCACGATCACGATTTATTCGACGTTATGTCAGATTCGACGATTCTTCGTTTCAGAAGTGTATTTCTGTGCGGAATCGCTGTTTCGCGTGCTAGATCAGTGCATTTGTATGCAGATATGCGAAATTGGCACGGAAACTCCGATTTGGCAAGCACGATCACGATTTATTCGAGCTTATGTCAGATTCGACGATTCTTCGTTTCAGAAGTGTATTTCTGTGCGGAATCGCTGTTTCGCGTGCTATATCAGTGCATTTGCATGCAAGTATGCGAAATTGGAATTGAAACCCCGACCCGGCAAGCACGATCACAATTTATTCGAGCCTATGTCAGATTCGACGATTCTTCGTTTCAGAAGTGTATTTCTGTGCGGAATCGCTGTTTCGCGTGTTAGATCAGTGCATTTGCATGCAAACATTCCAAATTGGCACAGAAACTCCGATCCGCACAAACACGATCACGATTTATTCGAGCTTATGTCAGATTCGACGATTCTTCGTTTCAGAAGTGTATTTCTGTGCGGAATCGCTGTTTCGCGCGCTAGATCAGTGCATTTGCATGCAAGTATGACAAATTGGAATAGAAACTCCGACCGGCAATCACGATCACGATTTATTCGACGTTATGTCAGATTCGACGATTCTTCGTTTCAGAAGTGTATTTCTGTGCGGAATCGCTGTTTCGCGCGCTAGATCAGTGCATTTGCAGGCAAGTATGCCAAATTGGAATAGAAACTCCGACACGGCAAGCACGATCACGATTTATTCGACGTTATGTCAGTTTCGACATTCTTCGTTTCAGAAGTGTATTTCTGTGCGGAATCGCTGTTTCGCGTGCTAGATCAGTGCATTTGCATGCAAATATGCGAAATTGGACAGAAACTCCGACCAGGCAAGCACGATCACAATTTATTCGAGCCTATGTCAGATTCGACGATTCTTCGTTTCGGAAGTGTATTTCTGTGCGGAATCGCTGTTTCGCGTGTTAGATCAGTGCATTTGCATGCAAACATTCCAAATTGGCACAGAAACTCCGATCCGCACAAACACGATCACGATTTATTCGAGCTTATGTCAGATTCGACGATTCTTCGTTTCAGAAGTGTATTTCTGTGCGGAATCGCTGTTTCGCGCCCTAGATCAGTGCATTTGCATGCAAGTATGCGAAATTGGAATTGAAACTCCGACCCGGCAAGCACGATCACGATTTATTCGACGTTATGTCAGATTCGACGATTCTTCGTTTCAGAAGTGTATTTCTGTGCGGAATCGCTGTTTCGCGTGCTATATCACTGCATTTGCAGGCAAGTATGCCAAATTGGAATAGAAACTCCGACACGGCAAGCACGATCACGATTTATTCGACGTTATGTCAGATTCGACGATTCTTCGATTCAGAAGTGTATTTCTGTGCGGAATCGCTGTTTCGCGTGCTAGATCAGTGCATTTGCATGCAAATATGCGAAATTGGACAGAAACTCCGACCAGGCAAGCACGATCACAATTTATTCGTGCCTATGTCAGATTCGACGATTCTTCGTTTCAGAAGTGTATTTCTGTGCGGAATCGCTGTTTCGCGCGCTAGATCAGTGCATTTGCAGGCAAGTATGCCAAATTGGAATGGAAACTACGACACGGCAAGCACGATCACGATTTATTCGACGTTATGTCAGATTCGACGATTCTTCGTTTCAGAAGTGTATTTCTGTGCGGAATAGGTGTTTCGCGTGCTAGATCAGTGCATTTGCATGCAAATATGCGAAATTGGACAGAAACTCCGACCAGGCAAGCACGATCACAATTTATTCGAGCCTATGTCAGATTCGACGATTCTTCGTTTCAGAAGTGTATTTCAGTGCGGAATCGCTGTTTCGCGTGCTAGATCAGTGCATTTGCATGCAAATATGCGAAATTGGCACGAAAACTCCGATTCGGCAAGCACGATCACGATTTATTCGAGCTTATGTCAGATTCGACAATTATTCGTTTCACAAATGAATTTCTGTGCGGAATCGCTGTTTCGCGTAGTAGATCAGTGCATTTGCAAGCAAGTATGCCAAATTGGAATAGAAACTCCGACCCGGCAAGCACGATCACGATTTATTCGAGCTTATGTCAGATTCGACGATTCTTTGTTTCAGAAGTGTATTTCTGTGCGGAATCGCTGTTTCGCGTGCTAGATCAGTGCATTTTTATGCAGATATGCGAAATTGGCACGGAAACTCCGATTCGGCAAGCACGATCACGATTTATTCGAGCTTATGTCAGATTCGACGATTCTTCGTTTCAGAAGTGTATTTCTGTGCGGAATCGCTGTTTCGCGTGCTATATCAGTGCATTTGCATGCAAGTATGCGAAATTGGAATAGAAACTCCGACCCGGCAAGCACGATCACAATTTATTCGAGCCTATGTCAGTTTCGACATTCTTCGTTTCAGAAGTGTATTTCTGTGCGGAATCGCTGTTTCGCGTGCTCGATCAGTGCATTTGCATGCAAATATGCGAAATTGGCACGAAAACTCCGATTCGGCAAGCACGATCACAATTTATTCGAGCTTATGTCAGATTCGACAATTATTCGTTTCACAAATGAATTTCTGTGCGGAATCGCTGTTTCGCGTGTTAGATCAGTGCATTTGCATGCAAACATTCCAAATTGGCACAGAAACTCCGATCCGCACAAACACGATCACGATTTATTCGAGCCTATGTCAGATTCGACGATTCTTCGTTTCAGAAGTGTATTTCTGTGCGGAATCGCTGTTTCGCGTGTTAGATCAGTGCATTTGCATGCAAACATTCCAAATTGGCACAGAAACTCCGATCCGCACAAACACGATCACGATTTATTCGAGCTTATGTCAGATTCGACGATTCTTCGTTTCAGAAGTGTATTTCTGTGCGGAATCGCTGTTTCGCGCGCTAGATCAGTGCATTTGCATGCAAGTATGACAAATTGGAATAGAAACTCCGACCGGCAATCACGATCACGATTTATTCGAGCTTATGTCAGATTCGACGATTCTTCGTTTCAGAAGTGTATTTCTGTGCGGAATCGCTGTTTCGCGCGCTAGATCAGTGCATTTGCAGGCAAGTATGCCAAATTGGAATAGAAACTCCGACACGGCAAGCACGATCACGATTTATTCGACGTTATGTCAGATTCGACGATTCTTCGTTTCAGAAGTGTATTTCTGTGCGGAATCGCTGTTTCGCGTGCTAGATCAGTGCATTTGTATGCAGATATGCGAAATTGGCACGGAAACTCCGATTTGGCAAGCACGATCACGATTTATTCGAGCTTATGTCAGATTCGACGATTCTTCGTTTCAGAAGTGTATTTCTGTGCGGAATCGCTGTTTCGCGTGCTATATCAGTGCATTTGCATGCAAGTATGCGAAATTGGAATTGAAACCCCGACCCGGCAAGCACGATCACAATTTATTCGAGCCTATGTCAGATTCGACGATTCTTCGTTTCAGAAGTGTATTTCTGTGCGGAATCGCTGTTTCGCGTGTTAGATCAGTGCATTTGCATGCAAACATTCCAAATTGGCACAGAAACTCCGATCCGCACAAACACGATCACGATTTATTCGAGCTTATGTCAGATTCGACGATTCTTCGTTTCAGAAGTGTATTTCTGTGCGGAATCGCTGTTTCGCGCGCTAGATCAGTGCATTTGCATGCAAGTATGACAAATTGGAATAGAAACTCCGACCGGCAATCACGATCACGATTTATTCGACGTTATGTCAGATTCGACGATTCTTCGTTTCAGAAGTGTATTTCTGTGCGGAATCGCTGTTTCGCGCGCTAGATCAGTGCATTTGCAGGCAAGTATGCCAAATTGGAATAGAAACTCCGACACGGCAAGCACGATCACGATTTATTCGACGTTATGTCAGTTTCGACATTCTTCGTTTCAGAAGTGTATTTCTGTGCGGAATCGCTGTTTCGCGTGCTAGATCAGTGCATTTGCATGCAAATATGCGAAATTGGACAGAAACTCCGACCAGGCAAGCACGATCACAATTTATTCGAGCCTATGTCAGATTCGACGATTCTTCGTTTCGGAAGTGTATTTCTGTGCGGAATCGCTGTTTCGCGTGTTAGATCAGTGCATTTGCATGCAAACATTCCAAATTGGCACAGAAACTCCGATCCGCACAAACACGATCACGATTTATTCGAGCTTATGTCAGATTCGACGATTCTTCGTTTCAGAAGTGTATTTCTGTGCGGAATCGCTGTTTCGCGCCCTAGATCAGTGCATTTGCATGCAAGTATGCGAAATTGGAATTGAAACTCCGACCCGGCAAGCACGATCACGATTTATTCGACGTTATGTCAGATTCGACGATTCTTCGTTTCAGAAGTGTATTTCTGTGCGGAATCGCTGTTTCGCGTGCTATATCACTGCATTTGCAGGCAAGTATGCCAAATTGGAATAGAAACTCCGACACGGCAAGCACGATCACGATTTATTCGACGTTATGTCAGATTCGACGATTCTTCGATTCAGAAGTGTATTTCTGTGCGGAATCGCTGTTTCGCGTGCTAGATCAGTGCATTTGCATGCAAATATGCGAAATTGGACAGAAACTCCGACCAGGCAAGCACGATCACAATTTATTCGTGCCTATGTCAGATTCGACGATTCTTCGTTTCAGAAGTGTATTTCTGTGCGGAATCGCTGTTTCGCGCGCTAGATCAGTGCATTTGCAGGCAAGTATGCCAAATTGGAATGGAAACTACGACACGGCAAGCACGATCACGATTTATTCGACGTTATGTCAGATTCGACGATTCTTCGTTTCAGAAGTGTATTTCTGTGCGGAATAGGTGTTTCGCGTGCTAGATCAGTGCATTTGCATGCAAATATGCGAAATTGGACAGAAACTCCGACCAGGCAAGCACGATCACAATTTATTCGAGCCTATGTCAGATTCGACGATTCTTCGTTTCAGAAGTGTATTTCAGTGCGGAATCGCTGTTTCGCGTGCTAGATCAGTGCATTTGCATGCAAATATGCGAAATTGGCACGAAAACTCCGATTCGGCAAGCACGATCACGATTTATTCGAGCTTATGTCAGATTCGACAATTATTCGTTTCACAAATGAATTTCTGTGCGGAATCGCTGTTTCGCGTAGTAGATCAGTGCATTTGCAAGCAAGTATGCCAAATTGGAATAGAAACTCCGACCCGGCAAGCACGATCACGATTTATTCGAGCTTATGTCAGATTCGACGATTCTTTGTTTCAGAAGTGTATTTCTGTGCGGAATCGCTGTTTCGCGTGCTAGATCAGTGCATTTTTATGCAGATATGCGAAATTGGCACGGAAACTCCGATTCGGCAAGCACGATCACGATTTATTCGAGCTTATGTCAGATTCGACGATTCTTCGTTTCAGAAGTGTATTTCTGTGCGGAATCGCTGTTTCGCGTGCTATATCAGTGCATTTGCATGCAAGTATGCGAAATTGGAATAGAAACTCCGACCCGGCAAGCACGATCACAATTTATTCGAGCCTATGTCAGTTTCGACATTCTTCGTTTCAGAAGTGTATTTCTGTGCGGAATCGCTGTTTCGCGTGCTCGATCAGTGCATTTGCATGCAAATATGCGAAATTGGCACGAAAACTCCGATTCGGCAAGCACGATCACAATTTATTCGAGCTTATGTCAGATTCGACAATTATTCGTTTCACAAATGAATTTCTGTGCGGAATCGCTGTTTCGCGTAGTAGATCAGTGCATTTGCAAGCAAGTATGCCAAATTGGAATAGAAACAACGACCCGGCAAGCACGATCACGATTTATTCGAGCTTATGTCAGATTCGACGATTCTTTGTTTCAGAAGTGTATTTCTGTGCGGTATCGCTGTTTCGCGTGCTAGATCAGTGCATTTGTATGCAGATATGCGAAATTGGCACGGAAACTCCGATTCGGCAAGCACGATCACGATTTATTCGAGCTTATGTCAGATTCGACGATTCTTCGTTTCAGAAGTGTATTTCTGTGCGGAATCGCTGTTTCGCGTGCTACATCAGTGCATTTGCATGCAAGTATGCGAAATTGGAATAGAAACTCCGACCCGGCAAGCACGATCACAATTTATTCGAGCCTATGTCAGTTTCGACATTCTTCGTTCCAGAAGTGTATTTCTGTGCGGAATCGCTGTTTCGCGTGCTAGATCAGTGCATTTGCATGCAAATATGCGAAATTGGACAGAAACTCCGACCAGGCAAGCACGATCACAATTTATTCGAGCCTATGTCAGATTCGACGATTCTTCGTTTCAGAAGTGTATTTCTGTGCGGAATCGCTGTTTCGCGTGTTAGATCAGTGCATTTGCATGCAAACATTCCAAATTGGCACAGAAACTCCGATCCGCACAAACACGATCACGATTTATTCGAGCTTATGTCAGATTCGACGATTCTTCGTTTCAGAAGTGTATTTCTGTGCGGAATCGCTGTTTCGCGCGCTAGATCAGTGCATTTGCATGCAAGTATGACAAATTGGAATAGAAACTCCGACCGACAATCACGATCACGATTTATTCGAGCTTATGTCAGATTCGACGATTCTTCGTTTCAGAAGTGTATTTCTGTGCGGAATCGCTGTTTCGCGCGCTAGATCAGTGCATTTGCAGGCAAGTATGCCAAATTGGAATAGAAACTCCGACACGGCAAGCACGATCACGATTTATTCGACGTTATGTAAGATTCGACGATTCTTCGTTTCAGAAGTGTATTTCTGTGCGGAATCGCTGTTTCGCGTGCTAGATCAGTGCATTTGTATGCAGATATGCGAAATTGGCACGGAAACTCCGATTTGGCAAGCACGATCACGATTTATTCGAGCTTATGTCAGATTCGACGATTCTTCGTTTCAGAAGTGTATTTCTGTGCGGAATCGCTGTTTCGCGTGCTATATCAGTGCATTTGCATGCAAGTATGCGAAATTGGAATTGAAACTCCGACCCGGCAAGCACGATCACAATTTATTCGAGCCTATGTCAGATTCGACGATTATTCGTTTCACAAATGAATTTCTGTACGGAATCGCTGTTTAGCGATCTAGATCAGTGCATTTGTATTCAAATATGCGAAATTGGCACGGAAACTCCGATTCGGCAAGCACGACCACGATTTATTCGAGATTATGTCAGATTCGACGATTCTTGGTTTCAGAAGTGTATTTCTGTGCGGAATCGCTGTTTCGCGCGCTAGATCAGTGCATTTGCAGGCAAGTATGCCAAATTGGAATAGAAACTCCGACACGGCAAGCACGATCACGATTTATTCGACGTTATGTCAGATTCGACGATTCTTCGTTTCAGAAGTGTATTTCTGTGCGTAATCGCTGTTTCGCGAGCTAGATCAGTGCATTTGCAGGCAAGTATGCCAAATTGGAATAGAAACTCCGACCAGGCAAGCACGACCACAATTTATTCGAGCCTATGTCAGATTCGACGATTCTTCGTTTCAGAAGTGTATTTCAGTGCGGAATCGCTGTTTCGCGTGCTCGATCAGTGCATTTGCATGCAAATATGCGAAATTGGCACGAAAACTCCGATTCGGCAAGCACGATCACGATTTATTCGAGCTTATGTCAGATTCGACAATTATTCGTTTCACAAATGAATTTCTGTGCGGAATCGCTGTTTCGCGTAGTAGATCAGTGCATTTGCAAGCAAGTATGCCAAATTGGAATAGAAACTCCGACCCGGCAAGCACGATCACGATTTATTCGAGCTTATGTCAGATTCGACGATTCTTTGTTTCAGAAGTGTATTTCTGTGCGGTATCGCTGTTTCGCGTGCTAGATCAGTGCATTTGTATGCAGATATGCGAAATTGGCACGGAAACTCCGATTCGGCAAGCACGGTCACGATTTATTCGAGCTTATGTCAGATTCGACGATTCTTCGTTTCAGAAGTGTATTTCTGTGCGGAATCGCTGTTTCGCGTGCTATATCAGTGCATTTGCGTGCAAGTATGCGAAATTGGAATAGAAACTCCGACCCGGCAAGCACGATCACAATTTATTCGAGCCTATGTCAGTTTCGACATTCTTCGTTTCAGAAGTGTATTTCTGTGCGGAATCGCTGTTTCGCGTGCTAGATCAGTGCATTTGCATGCAAATATGCGAAATTGGACAGAAACTCCGACCAGGCAAGCACGATCACAATTTATTCGAGCCTATGTCAGATTCGACGATTCTTCGTTTCAGAAGTGTATTTCTCGGCGGAATCGCTGTTTCGCGTGTTAGATCAGTGCATTTGCATGCAAACATTCCAAATTGGCACAGAAACTCCGATCCGCACAAACACGATCACGATTTATTCGAGCTTATGTCAGATTCGACGATTCTTCGTTTCAGAAGTGTATTTCTGTGCGGAATCGCTGTTTCGCGCGCTAGATCAGTGCATTTGCATGCAAGTATGACAAATTGGAATAGAAACTCCGACCGGCAATCACGATCACGATTTATTCGAGCTTATGTCAGATTCGACGATCCTTCGTTTCAGAAGTGTATTTCTGTGCGGAATCGCTGTTTCGCGCGCTAGATCAGTGCATTTGCAGGCAAGTATGCCAAATTGGAATAGAAACTCCGACACGGCAAGCACGATCACGATTTATTCGACGTTATGTCAGATTCGACGATTCTTCGTTTCAGAAGTGTATTTCTGTGCGGAATCGCTGTTTCGCGTGCTAGATCAGTGCATTTGTATGCAGATATGCGAAATTGGCACGGAAACTCCGATTTGGCAAGCACGATCACGATTTATTCGAGCTTATGTCAGATTCGACGATTCTTCGTTTCAGAAGTGTATTTCTGTGCGGAATCGCTGTTTCGCGTGCTATATCAGTGCATTTGCATGCAAGTATGCGAAATTGGAATTGAAACTCCGACCCGGCAAGCACGATCACAATTTATTCGAGCCTATGTCAGATTCGACGATTATTCGTTTCACAAATGAATTTCTGTACGGAATCGCTGTTTAGCGATCTAGATCAGTGCATTTGTATTCAAATATGCGAAATTGGCACGGAAACTCCGATTCGGCAAGCACGACCACGATTTATTCGAGATTATGTCAGATTCGACGATTCTTCGTTTCAGAAGTGTATTTCTGTGCGGAATCGCTGTTTCGCGCGCTAGATCAGTGCATTTGCAGGCAAGTATGCCAAATTGGAATAGAAACTCCGACACGGCAAGCACGATCACGATTTATTCGACGTTATGTCAGATTCGACGATTCTTCGTTTCAGAAGTGTATTTCTGTGCGGAATCGCTGTTTCGCGAGCTAGATCAGTGCATTTGCAGGCAAGTATGCCAAATTGGAATAGAAACTCCGACCAGGCAAGCACGATCACAATTTATTCGAGCCTATGTCAGATTCGACGATTCTTCGTTTCAGAAGTGTATTTCAGTGCGGAATCGCTGTTTCACGTGCTCGATCAGTGCATTTGCATGCAAATATGCGAAATTGGCAAGAAAACTCCGATTCGGCAAGCACGATCACGATTTATTCGAGCTTATGTCAGATTCGACAATTATTCGTTTCACAAATGAATTTCTGTGCGGAATCGCTGTTTCGCGTAGTAGATCAGTGCATTTGCAAGCAAGTATGCCAAATTGGAATAGAAACTCCGACCCGGCAAGCACGATCACGATTTATTCGAGCTTATGTCAGATTCGACGATTCTTTGTTTCAGAAGTGTATTTCTGTGCGGTATCGCTGTTTCGCGTGCTAGATCAGTGCATTTGTATGCAGATATGCGAAATTGGCACGGAAACTCCGATTCGGCAAGCACGATCACGATTTATTCGAGCTTCTGTCAGATTCGACGATTATTCGTTTCAGAAGTGTATTTCTGTGCGGAATCTCTGTTTCGCGTGCTATATCAGTGCATTTGCGTGCAAGTATGCGAAATTGGAATAGAAACTCCGACCCGGCAAGCACGATCACAATTTATTCGAGCCTATGTCAGTTTCGACATTCTTCGTTTCAGAAGTGTATTTCTGTGCGGAATCGCTGTTTCGCGTGCTAGATCAGTGCATTTGCATGCAAATATGCGAAATTGGACAGAAACTCCGACCAGGCAAGCACGATCACAATTTATTCGAGCCTATGTCAGATTCGACGATTCTTCGTTTCAGAAGTGTATTTCTGTGCGGAATCGCTGTTTCGCGCGCTAGACCAGTGCATTTGCAGGCAAGTATGCCAGTTTGGAATAGAAACTCCGACACGGCAAGCACGATCACGATTTATTCGACGTTATGTCAGATTCGACGATTCTTCGTTTCAGAAGTGTATTTCTGTGCGGAATCGCTGTTTCGCGTGCTAGATCAGTGCATTTGTATGCAGATATGCCAAATTGGCACGGAAACTCCGATTTGGCAAGCACGATCACGATTTATTCGAGCTTATGTCAGATTCGACGATTCTTCGTTTCAGAAGTGTATTTCTGTGCGGAATCGCTGTTTCGCGTGTTAGATCAGTGCATTTGCATGCAAACATTCCAAATTGGCACAAAAACTCCGATCCGCACAAACACGATCACGGTTTATTCGAGCTTATGTCAGATTCGACGATTCTTCGTTTCAGAAGTGTATTTCTGTGCGGAATCGCTGTTTCGCGCGCTAGATCAGTGCATTTGCAGGCAAGTATGCCAAATTGCAATAGAAACTCCGACACGGCAAGCACGATCACGATTTATTCGACGTTATGTCAGATTCGACGATTCTTCGTTTCAGAAGTGTATTTCTGTGCGGAATCGCTGTTTCGCGTGCTAGATCAGTGCATTTGCATGCAAATATGCGAAATTGGACAGAAACTCCGACCAGGCAAGCACGATCACAATTTATTCGAGCCTACGTCAGATTCGACGATTCTTCGTTTCAGAAGTGTATTTCAGTGCGGAATCGCTGTTTCGCGTGCTAGATCAGTGCATTTGCATGCAAATATGCGAAATTGGCACGAAAACTCCGATTCGGCAAGCACGATCACGATTTATTCGAGCTTATGTCAGATTCGACAATTATTCGTTTCACAAATGAATTTCTGTGCGGAATCGCTGTTTCGCGTAGTAGTTCAGTGCATTTGCAAGCAAGTATGCCAAATTGGAATAGAAACTCCGACCCGGCAAGCACGATCACGATTTATTCGAGCTTATGTCAGATTCGACGATTCTTTGTTTCAGAAGTGTATTTCTGTGCGGAATCGCTGTTTCGCGTGCTAGATCAGTGCATTTTTATGCAGATATGCGAAATTGGCACGGAAACTCCGATTCGGCAAGCACGATCACGATTTATTCGAGCTTATGTCAGATTCGACGATTCTTCGTTTCAGAAGTGTATTTCTGTGCGGAATCGCTGTTTCGCGTGCTAGATCAGTGCATTTGCATGCAAATATGCGAAATTGGACAGAAACTCCGACCAGGCAAGCACGATAACAATTTATTCGAGCCTATGTCAGATTCGACGATTCTTCGTTTCAGAAGTGTATTTCTGTGCGGAATCGCTGTTTCGCGTGTTAGATCAGTGCATTTGCATGCAAATATGCGAAATTGGACAGAAACTCCGACCAGGCAAGCACGATCACGATTTATTCGAGCTTATGTCAGATTCGACGATTCTTCGTTTCAGAAGTGTATTTCTGTGCGGAATCGCTGTTTCGCGCGCTAGATCAGTGCATTTGCATGCAAGTATGCGAAATTGGAATTGAAACTCCGACCCGGCAAGCACGATCACGATTTATTCGACGTTATGTCAGATTCGACGATTCTTCGTTTCAGAAGTGTATTTCTGTGCGGAATCGCTGTTTCGCGTGCTATATCAGTGCATTTGCAGGCAAGTATGCCAAATTGGAATAGAAACTCCGACACGGCAAGCACGATCACGATTTATTCGACGTTATGTCAGATTCGACGATTCTTCGTTTCAGAAGTGTATTTCTGTGCGGAATCGCTGTTTCGCGTGCTAGATCAGTGCATTTGCATGCAAATATGCGAAATTGGACAGAAACTCCGACCAGGCAAGCACGATCACAATTTATTCGAGCCTATGTCAGATTCGACGATTCTTCGTTTCAGAAGTGTATTTCTGTGCGGAATCGCTGTTTCGCGTGTTAGATCAGTGCATTTGCATGCAAACATTCCAAATTGGCACAGAAACTCCGATCCGCACAAACACGATCACGATTTATTCGAGCTTATGTCAGATTCGACGATTCTTCGTTTCAGAAGTGTATTTCTGTGCGGAATCGATGTTTCGCGCGCTAGATCAGTGCATTTGCATGCAAGTATGACAAATTGGAATAGAAACCCCGACCGGCAATCACGATCACGATTTATTCGAGCTTATGTCAGATTCGACGATTCTTCGTTTCAGAAGTGTATTTCTGTGCGGAATCACTGTTTCGCGCGCTAGATCAGTGCATTTGCAGGCAAGTATGCCAAATTGGAATGGAAACTCCGACACGGCAAGCACGATCACGATTTATTCGACGTTATGTCAGATTCGACGATTCTTCGTTTCAGAAGTGTATTTCTGTGCGGAATAGGTGTTTCGCGTGCTAGATCAGTGCATTTGCATGCAAATATGCGAAATTGGACAGAAACTCCGACCAGGCAAGCACGATCACAATTTATTCGAGCCTATGTCAGATTCGACGATTCTTCGTTTCAGAAGTGTATTTCAGTGCGGAATCGCTGTTTCGCGTGCTAGATCAGTGCATTTGCATGCAAATATGCGAAATTGGCACGAAAACTCCGATTCGGCATGCACGATCACGATTTATTCGAGCTTATGTCAGATTCGACAATTATTCGTTTCACAAATGAATTGCTGTGCGGAATCGCTGTTTCGCGTAGTAGATCAGTGCATTTGCAAGCAAGTATGCCAAATTGGAATAGAAACTCCGACCCGGCAAGCACGATCACGATTTATTCGAGCTTATGTCAGATTCGACGATTCTTTGTTTCAGAAGTGTATTTCTGTGCGGAATCGCTGTTTCGCGTGCTAGATCAGTGCATTTTTATGCAGATATGCGAAATTGGCACGGAAACTCCGATTCGGCAAGCACGATCACGATTTATTCGAGCTTATGTCAGATTCGACGATTCTTCGTTTCAGAAGTGTATTTCTGTGCGGAATCGCTGTTTCGCGTGCTATATCAGTGCATTTGCATGCAAGTATGCGAAATTGGAATAGAAACTCCGGCCCAGCAAGCACGATCACAATTTATTCGAGCCTATGTCAGTTTCGACATTCTTCGTTTCAGAAGTGTATTTCTGTGCGGAATCGCTGTTTCGCGTGCTAGATCAGTGCATTTGCATGCAAATATGCGAAATTGGACAGAAACTCCGACCAGGCAAGCACGATCACAATTTATTCGAGCCTATGTCAGATTCGACGATTCCTCGTTTCAGAAGTGTATTTCTGTGCGGAATCGCTGTTTCGCGTGTTAGATCAGTGCATTTGCATGCAAATATGCGAAATTGGACAGAAACTCCGACCAGGCAAGCACGATCACGATTTATTCGAGCTTATGTCAGATTCGACGATTCTTCGTTTCAGAAGTGTATTTCTGTCCGGAATCGCTGTTTCGCGCGCTAGATCAGTGCATTTGCATGCAAGTATGCGAAATTGGAATTGAAACTCCGACCCGGCAAGCACGATCACGATTTATTCGACGTTATGTCAGATTCGACGATTCTTCGTTTCAGAAGTGTATTTCTGTGCGGAATCGCTGTTTCGCGTGCTATATCAGTGCATTTGCAGGCAAGTATGCCAAATTGGAATAGAAACTCCGACACGGCAAGCACGATCACGATTTATTCGACGTTATGTCAGATTCGACGATTCTTCGTTTCAGAAGTGTATTTCTGTGCGGAATCGCTGTTTCGCGTGTTAGATCAGTGCATTTGCATGCAAACATTCCAAATTGGCACAGAAACTCCGATCCGCACAAACACGATCACGATTTATTCGAGCTTATGTCAGATTCGACGATTCTTCGTTTCAGAAGTGTATTTCTGTGCGGAATCGATGTTTCGCGCGCTAGATCAGTGCATTTGCATGCAAGTATGACAAATTGGAATAGAAACTCCGACCGGCAATCACGATCACGATTTATTCGAGCTTATGTCAGATTCGACGATTCTTCGTTTCAGAAGTGTATTTCTGTGCGGAATCGCTGTTTCGCGCGCTAGATCAGTGCATTTGCAGGCAAGTATGCCAAATTGGAATGGAAACTCCGACACGGCAAGCACGATCACGATTTATTCGACGTTATGTCAGATTCGACGATTCTTCGTTTCAGAAGTGTATTTCTGTGCGGAATAGGTGTTTCGCGTGCTAGATCAGTGCATTTGCATGCAAATATGCGAAATTGGACAGAAACTCCGACCTGGCAAGCACGATCACAATTTATTCGAGCCTATGTCAGATTCGACGATTCTTCGTTTCAGAAGTGTATTTCAGTGCGGAATCGCTGTTTCGCGTGCTAGATCAGTGCATTTGCATGCAAATATGCGAAATTGGCACGAAAACTCCGATTCGGCAAGCACGATCACGATTTATTCGAGCTTATGTCAGATTCGACAATTATTCGTTTCACAAATGAATTTCTGTGCGGAATCGCTGTTTCGCGTAGTAGATCAGTGCATTTGCAAGCAAGTATGCCAAATTGGAATAGAAACTCCGACCCGGCAAGCACGATCACGATTTATTCGAGCTTATGTCAGATTCGACGATCCTTTGTTTCAGAAGTGTATTTCTGTGCGGAATCGCTGTTTCGCGTGCTAGATCAGTGCATTTGTATGCAGATATGCGAAATTGGCACGGAAACTCGATTCGGCTAGCACGATCACGATTTATTCGAGCTTATGTCAGATTCGACGATTCTTCGTTTCAGAAGTGTATTTCTGTGCGGAATCGCTGTTTCGCGTGCTATATCAGTGCATTTGCATGCAAGTATGCGAAATTGGAATAGAAACTCCGACCCGGCAAGCACGATCACAATTTATTCGAGCCTATGTCAGTTTCGACATTCTTCGTTTCAGAAGTGTATTTCTGTGCGGAATCGCTGTTTCGCGCGCTAGATCAGAGCATTTGCATGCAAATATGCGAAATTGGCACGAAATCTCCGATTTGGCAAGCACGATCATGGTTTATTCGAGCTTATGTCAGATTCGACGATTATTCGTTTCACAAATGAATTTCTGTACGGAATCGCTGTTTAGCGTGCTAGATCAGTGTATTTGTATGCAAATATGCGAAATAGGTACGGAAACTCCGATTCGGCAAGCACGACCACGATTTATTCGAGCTTATGTCAGATTCGACGATTCTTCGTTTCAGAAGTGTATTTCTGTGCGGAATCCCTGTTTCGCGCGCTAGATCGGTGCATTTGCAGGCAAGTATGCCAAATTGGAATAGAAACTCCGACACGGCAAGCACGATCACGATTTATTCGACGTTATGTCAGATTCGACGATTCTTCGTTTCAGAAGTGTATTTCTGTGCGGAATCGCTGTTTCGCGTGCTATATCAGTGCATTTGCAGGCAAGTATGCCAAATTGGAATAGAAACTCCGACACGGCAAGCACGATCACGATTTATTCGACGTTATGTCAGATTCGACGATTCTTCGTTTCAGAAGTGTATTTCTGTGCGGAATCGCTGTTTCGCGTGCTAGATCAGTGCATTTGCATGCAAATATGCGAAATTGGACAGAAACTCCGACCAGGCAAGCACGATCACAATTTATTCGAGCCTATGTCAGATTCGACGATTCTTCGTTTCAGAAGTGTATTTCTGTGCGGAATCGATGTTTCGCGCGCTAGATCAGTGCATTTGCATGCAAGTATGACAAATTGGAATAGAAACTCCGACCGGCAATCACGATCACGATTTATTCGAGCTTATGTCAGATTCGACGATTCTTCGTTTCAGAAGTGTATTTCTGTGCGGAATCGCTGTTTCGCGCGCTAGATCAGTGCATTTGCATGCAAGTATGACAAATTGGAATAGAAACTCCGACCGGCAATCACGATCACGATTTATTCGAGCTTATGTCAGATTCGACGATTCTTCGTTTCAGAAGTGTATTTCTGTGCGGAATCGCTGTTTCGCGCGCTAGATCAGTGCATTTGCATGCAAGTATGCGAAAGTGGAATTGAAACTCCGACCCGGCAAGCACGATCACAATTTATTCGAGCCTATGTCAGATTCGACGATTATTCGTTTCACAAATAAATTTCTGTACGGAATCGCTGTTTAGCGAGCTAGATCAGTGCATTTGTATTCAAATATGCGAAATTGGCACGGAAACTCCGATTCGGCAAGCACGACCACGATTTATTCGGGATTATGTCAGATTCGACGATTCTTCGTTTGAGAAGTGTATTTCTGTGCGGAATCGCTGTTTCGCGCGCTAGATCAGTGCATTTGCATGCAAATATGCGAAATTGGCACGAAATCTCCGATTTGGCAAGCACGATCATGGTTTATTCGAGCTTATGTCAGATTCGACGATTATTCGTTTCACAAATGAATTTCTGTTCGGAATCGCTGTTTAGCGTGCTAGATCAGTGCATTTGTATGCAAATATGCGAAATTGGACAGAAACTCCGACCAGGCAAGCACGATCACAATTTATTCGAGCCTATGTCAGATTCGACGATTCTTCGTTTCAGAAGTGTATTTCTGTGCGTAATCGCTGTTTCGCGCGCTAGATCAGTGCATTTGCAAGCAAGTATGCCAAATTGGAATAGAAACTCCGACTAGGCAAGCACGATCACGATTTATTCGAGCTTATGTCAGATTCGACGATTCTTTGTTTCAGAAGTGTATTTCTGTGCGGAATCGCTGTTTCGCGTGCTAGATCAGTGCATTTTTTTGCAGATATGCGAAATTGGCACGGAAACTCCGATTCGGCAAGCACGATCACGATTTATTCGAGCTTATGTCAGATTAGACGATTCTTCGTTTCAGAAGTGTATTTCTGTGCGGAATCGCTGTTTCGCGTGCTATCTCAGTGCATTTGCATGCAAGTATGCGAAATTGGAATAGAAACTCCGACCCGGCAAGCACGATCACAATTTATTCGAGCCTATGTCAGTTTCGACATTCTTCGTTTCAGAAGTGTATTTCTGTGCGGAATCGCTGTTTCGCGTGCTAGATCAGTGCATTTGCATGCAAATATGCGAAATTGGACAGAAACTCCGACCAGGCAAGCACGATCACAATTTATTCGAGCTTATGTCAGATTCGACAATTCTTTGTTTCACAAGTGTATTTCTGTGCGGTATCGCTGTTTCGCGTGCTAGATCAGTGCATTTGTATGCAGATATGCGAAATTGGCACGGAAACTCCGATTCGGCAAGCACGATCACGATTTATTCGAGCTTATGTCAGATTCGACGATTCTTCGTTTCAGAAGTGTATTTCTGTGCGGAATCGCTGTTTCGCGTGCTATATCAGTGCATTTGCGTGCAAGTATGCGAAATTGGAATAGAAACTCCGACCCGGCAAGCACGATCACAATTTATTCGAGCCTATGTCAGTTTCGACATTCTTCGTTTCAGAAGTGTATTTCTGTGCGGAATCGCTGTTTCGCGTGCTAGATCAGTGCATTTGCATGCAAATATGCGAAATTGGACAGAAACTCCGACCAGGCAAGCACGGTCACAATTTATTCGAGCCTATGTCAGATTCGACGATTCTTCGTTTCAGAAGTGTATTTCTGTGCGGAATCGCTGTTTCGCGTGCTAGATCAGTGCATTTGTATGCAGATATGCGAAATTGGCACGGAAACTCCGAATTGGCAAGCACGATCACGATTTATTCGAGCTTATGTCAGATTCGACGATTCTTCGTTTCAGAAGTGTATTTCTGTGCGGAATCGCTGTTTCGCGTGTTAGATCAGTGCATTTGCATGCAAACATTCCAAATTGGCACAAAAACTCCGATCCGCACAAACACGATCACGGTTTATTCGAGCTTATGTCAGATTCGACGATTCTTCGTTTCAGAAGTGTATTTCTGTGCGGAATCGCTGTTTCGCGTGTTAGATCAGTGCATTTGCATGCAAACATTCCAAATTGGCACAGAAACTCCGATCCGCACAAACACGATCACAATTTATTCGAGCCTATGTCAGTTTCGACATTCTTCGTTTCAGAAGTGTATTTCTGTGCGGAATCGCTGTTTCGCGTGCTAGATCAGTGCATTTGCATGCAAATATGCGAAATTGGACAGAAACTCCGACCAGGCAAGCACGATCACAATTTATTCGAGCCTATGTCAGATTCGACGATTCTTCGTTTCAGAAGTGTATTTCTGTGCGGAATCGCTGTTTCGCGTGTTAGATCAGTGCATTTGCATGCAAACATTCCAAATTGGCACAGAAACTCCGATCCGCACAAACACGATCACGATTTATTCGAGCTTATGTCAGATTCGACGATTCTTCGTTTCAGAAGTGTATTTCTGTGCGGAATCGCTGTTTCGCGCGCTAGATCAGTGCATTTGCATGCAAGTATGACAAATTGGAATAGAAACTCCGACCGGCAATCACGATCACGATTTATTCGAGCTTATGTCAGATTCGACGATTCTTCGTTTCAGAAGTGTATTTCTGTGCGGAATCGCTGTTTCGCGCGCTAGATCAGTGCATTTGCAGGCAAGTATGCCAAATTGGAATAGAAACTCCGACACGGCAAGCACGATCACGATTTATTCGACGTTATGTCAGATTCGACGATTCTTCGTTTCAGAAGTGTATTTCTGTGCGGAATCGCTGTTTCGCGTGCTAGATCGGTGCATTTGTATGCAGATATGCGAAATTGGCACGGAAACTCCGATTTGGCAAGCACGATCACGATTTATTCGAGCTTATGTCAGATTCGACGATTCTTCGTTTCAGAAGTGTATTTCTGTGCGGAATCGCTGTTTCGCGTGCTATATCAGTGCATTTGCATGCAAGTATGCGAAATTGGAATTGAAACTCCGACCCGGCAAGCACGATCACAATTTATTCGAGCCTATGTCAGATTCGACGATTATTCGTTTCACAAATGAATTTCTGTACGGAATCGCTGTTTAGCGATCTAGATCAGTGCATTTGTATTCAAATATGCGAAATTGGCACGGAAACTCCGATTCGGCAAGCACGACCACGATTTATTCGAGATTATGTCAGATTCGACGATTCTTCGTTTCAGAAGTGTATTTCTGTGCGGAATCGCTGTTTCGCGCGCTAGATCAGTGCATTTGCAGGCAAGTATGCCAAATTGGAATAGAAACTCCGACACGGCAAGCACGATCACGATTTATTCGACGTTATGTCAGATTCGACGATTCTTCGTTTCAGAAGTGTATTTCTGTGCGGAATCGATGTTTCGCGTGTTAGATCAGTGCATTTGCATGCAAACATTCCAAATTGGCACAGAAACTCCGATCCGCACAAACACGATCACAATTTATTCGAGCCTATGTCAGTTTCGAGATTCTTCGTTTCAGAAGTGTATTTCTGTGCGGAATCGCTGTTTCGCGTGCTAGATCAGTGCATTTGCATGCAAATATGCGAAATTGGACAGAAACTCCGACCAGGCAAGCACGATCACAATTTATTCGAGCCTATGTCAGATTCGACGATTCTTCGTTTCAGAAGTGTATTTCTGTGCGGAATTGCTGTTTCGCGTGTTAGATCAGTGCATTTGCATGCAAACATTCCAAATTGGCACAGAAACTCCGATCCGCACAAACACGATCACGATTTATTCGAGCTTATGTCAGATTCGACGATTCTTCGTTTCAGAAGTGTATTTCTGTGCGGAATCGCTGTTTCGCGCGCTAGATCAGTGCATTTGCATGCAAGTATGACAAATTGGAATAGAAACTCCGACCGGCAATCACGATCACGATTTATTCGAGCTTATGTCAGATTCGACGATTCTTCGTTTCAGAAGTGTATTTCTGTGCGGAATCGCTGTTTCGCGCGCTAGATCAGTGGATTTGCAGGCAAGTATGCCAAATTGGAATAGAAACTCCGACACGGCAAGCACGATCACGATTTATTCGACGTTATGTCAGATTCGACGATTCTTCGTTTCAGAAGTGTATTTCTGTGCGGAATCGCTGTTTCGCGTGCTAGATCAGTGCATTTGTATGCAGATATGCGAAATTGGCACGGAAACTCCGATTTGGCAAGCACGATCACGATTTATTCGAGCTTATGTCAGATTCGACGATTCTTCGTTTCAGAAGTGTATTTCTGTGCGGAATCGCTGTTTCGCGTGCTATATCAGTGCATTTGCATGCAAGTATGCGAAATTGGAATTGAAACTCCGACCCGGCAAGCACGATCACAATTTATTCGAGCCTATGTCAGATTCGACGATTATTCGTTTCACAAATGAATTTCTGTACGGAATCGCTGTTTAGCGATCTAGATCAGTGCATTTGTATTCAAATATGCGAAATTGGCACGGAAACTCCGATTCGGCAAGCACGACCACGATTTATTCGAGATTATGTCAGATTCGACGATTCTTCGTTTCAGAAGTGTATTTCTGTGCGGAATCGCTGTTTCGCGCGCTAGACCAGTGCATTTGCAGGCAAGTATGCCAAATTGGAATAGAAACTCCGACACGGCAAGCACGATCACGATTTATTCGACGTTATGTCAGATTCGACGATTCTTCGTTTCAGAAGTGTATTTCTGTGCGGAATCGCTGTTTCGCGAGCTAGATCAGTGCATTTGCAGGCAAGTATGCCAAATTGGAATAGAAACTCCGACCAGGCAAGCACGATCACAATTTATTCGAGCCTATGTCAGATTCGACGATTCTTCGTTTCAGAAGTGTATTTCAGTGCGGAATCGCTGTTTCGCGTGCTCGATCAGTGCATTTGCATGCAAATATGCGAAATTGGCACGAAAACTCCGATTCGGCAAGCACGATCACGATTTATTCGAGCTTATGTCAGATTCGACAATTATTCGTTTCACAAATGAATTTCTGTGCGGAATCGCTGTTTCGCGTAGTAGATCAGTGCATTTGCAAGCAAGTATGCCAAATTGGAATAGAAACTCCGACCCGGCAAGCACGATCACGATTTATTCGAGCTTATGTCAGATTCGACGATTCTTTGTTTCAGAAGTGTATTTCTGTGCGGTATCGCTGTTTCGCGTGCTAGATCAGTGCATTTGTATGCAGATATGCGAAATTGGCACGGAAACTCCGATTCGGCAAGCACGATCACGATTTATTCGAGCTTATGTCAGATTCGACGATTCTTCGTTTCAGAAGTGTATTTCTGTGCGGAATCGCTGTTTCGCGTGCTATATCAGTGCATTTGCGTGCAAGTATGCGAAATTGGAATAGAAACTCCGACCCAGCAAGCACGATCACAATTTATTCGAGCCTATGTCAGTTTCGACATTCTTCGTTTCAGAAGTGTATTTCTGTGCGGAATCGCTGTTTCGCGTGCTAGATCAGTGCATTTGCATGCAAATATGCGAAATTGGACAGAAACTCCGACCAGGCAAGCACGATCACAATTTATTCGAGCCTATGTCAGATTCGACGATTCTTCGTTTCAGAAGTGTATTTCTGTGCGGAATCGCTGTTTCGCGTGTTAGATCAGTGCATTTGCATGCAAACATTCCAAATTGGCACAGAAACTCCGATCCGCACAAACACGATCACGATTTATTCGAGCTTATGTCAGATTCGACGATTCTTCGTTTCAGAAGTGTATTTCTGTGCGGAATCGCTGTTTCGCGCGCTAGATCAGTGCATTTGCATGCAAGTATGACAAATTGGAATAGAAACTCCGACCGGCAATCACGATCACGATTTATTCGACGTTATGTCAGATTCGACGATTCTTCGTTTCAGAAGTGTATTTCTGTGCGGAATCGCTGTTTCGCGCGCTAGATCAGTGCATTTGCAGGCAAGTATGCCAAATTGGAATAGAAACTCCGACACGGCAAGCACGATCACGATTTATTCGACGTTATGTCAGATTCGACGATTCTTCGTTTCAGAAGTGTATTTCTGTGCGGAATCGCTGTTTCGCGTGCTAGATCAGTGCATTTGTATGCAGATATGCGAAATTGGCACGGAAACTCCGATTTGGCAAGCACGATCACGATTTATTCGAGCTTATGTCAGATTCGACGATTCTTCGTTTCAGAAGTGTATTTCTGTGCGGAATCGCTGTTTCGCGTGTTAGATCAGTGCATTTGCATGCAAACATTCCAAATTGGCACAAAAACTCCGATCCGCACAAACACGATCACGGTTTATTCGAGCTTATGTCAGATTCGACGATTCTTCGTTTCAGAAGTGTATTTCTGTGCGGAATCGCTGTTTCGCGCGCTAGATCAGTGCATTTGCAGGCAAGTATGCCAAATTGCAATAGAAACTCCGACACGGCAAGCACGATCACGATTTATTCGACGTTATGTCAGATTCGACGATTCTTCGTTTCAGAAGTGTATTTCTGTGCGGAATCGCTGTTTCGCGTGCTAGATCAGTTCATTTGCATGCAAATATGCGAAATTGGACAGAAACTCCGACCAGGCAAGCACGATCACAATTTATTCGAGCCTATGTCAGATTCGACGATTCTTCGTTTCAGAAGTGTATTTCAGTGCGGAATCGCTGTTTCGCGTGCTAGATCAGTGCATTTGCATGCAAATATGCGAAATTGGCACGAAAACTCCGATTCGGCAAGCACGATCACGATTTATTCGAGCTTATGTCAGATTCGACAATTATTCGTTTCACAAATGAATTTCTGTGCGGAATCGCTGTTTCCCGTAGTAGATCAGTGCATTTGCAAGCAAGTATGCCAAATTGGAATAGAAACTCCGACCCGGCAAGCACGATCACGATTTATTCGAGCTTATGTCAGATTCGACGATTCTTTGTTTCAGAAGTGTATTTCTGTGCGGAATCGCTGTTTCGCGTGCTAGATCAGTGCATTTTTATGCAGATATGCGAAATTGGCACGGAAACTCCGATTCGGCAAGCACGATCACGATTTATTCGAGCTTATGTCAGATTCGACGATTCTTCGTTTCAGAAGTGTATTTCTGTGCGGAATCGCTGTTTCGCGTGCTAGATCAGTGCATTTGCATGCAAATATGCGAAATTGGACAGAAACTCCGACCAGGCAAGCACGATAACAATTTATTCGAGCCTATGTCAGATTCGACGATTCTTCGTTTCAGAAGTGTATTTCTGTGCGGAATCGCTGTATCGCGTGTTAGATCAGTGCATTTGCATGCAAATATGCGAAATTGGACAGAAACTCCGACCAGGCAAGCACGATCACGATTTATTCGAGCTTATGTCAGATTCGACGATTCTTCGTTTCAGAAGTGTATTTCTGTGCGGAATCGCTGTTTCGCGCGCTAGATCAGTGCATTTGCATGCAAGTATGCGAAATTGGAATTGAAACTCCGACCCGGCAAGCACGATCACGATTTATTCGACGTTATGTCAGATTCGACGATTCTTCGTTTCAGAAGTGTATTTCTGTGCGGAATCGCTGTTTCGCGTGCTATATCAGTGCATTTGCAGGCAAGTATGCCAAATTGGAATAGAAACTCCGACACGGCAAGCACGATCACGATTTATTCGACGTTATGTCAGATTCGACGATTCTTCGTTTCAGAAGTGTATTTCTGTGCGGAATCGCTGATTCGCGTGCTAGATCAGTGCATTTGCATGCAAATATGCGAAATTGGACAGAAACTCCGACCAGGCAAGCACGATCACAATTTATTCGAGCCTATGTCAGATTCGACGATTCTTCGTTTCAGAAGTGTATTTCTGTGCGGAATCGCTGTTTCGCGTGTTAGATCAGTGCATTTGCATGCAAACATTCCAAATTGGCACAGAAACACCGATCCGCACAAACACGATCACGATTTATTCGAGCTTATGTCAGATTCGACGATTCTTCGTTTCAGAAGTGTATTTCTGTGCGGAATCGCTGTTTCGCGTGCTAGATCAGTGCATTTGCATGCAAATATGCGAAATTGGACAGAAACTCCGACCAGGCAAGCACGATAACAATTTATTCGAGCCTATGTCAGATTCGACGATTCTTCGTTTCAGAAGTGTATTTCTGTGCGGAATCGCTGTTTCGCGTGTTAGATCAGTGCATTTGCATGCAAATATGCGAAATTGGACAGAAACTCCGACCAGGCAAGCACGATCACGATTTATTCGAGCTTATGTCAGATTCGACGATTCTTCGTTTCAGAAGTGTATTTCTGTGCGGAATCGCTGTTTCGCGTGTTAGATCAGTGCATTTGCATGCAAACATTCCAAATTGGCACAGAAACTCCGATCCGCACAAACACGATCACGATTTATTCGAGCTTATGTCAGATTCGACGATTCTTCGTTTCAGAAGTGTATTTCTGTGCGGAATCGCTGTTTCGCGCGCTAGATCAGTGCATTTGCATGCAAGTATGCGAAATTGGAATTGAAACTCCGACCCGGCAAGCACGATCACGATTTATTCGACGTTATGTCAGATTCGACGATTCTTCGTTTCAGAAGTGTATTTCTGTGCGGAATCGCTGTTTCGCGTGCTATATCAGTGCATTTGCAGGCAAGTATGCCAAATTGGAATAGAAACTCCGACACGGCAAGCACGATCACGATTTATTCGACGTTATGTCAGATTCGACGATTCTTCGTTTCAGAAGTGTATTTCTGTGCGGAATCGCTGTTTCGCGTGCTAGATCAGTGCATTTGCATGCAAATATGCGAAATTGGACAGAAACTCCGACCAGGCAAGCACGATCACAATTTATTCGAGCCTATGTCAGATTCGACGATTCTTCGTTTCAGAAGTGTATTTCTGTGCGGAATCGCTGTTTCGCGTGTTAGATCAGTGCATTTGCATGCAAATATGCGAAATTGGACAGAAACTCCGACCAGGCAAGCACGATCACGATTTATTCGAGCTTATGTCAGATTCGACGATTCTTCGTTTCAGAAGTGTATTTCTGTGCGGAATCGCTGTTTCGCGTGCTATATCAGTGCATTTGCATGCAAGTATGCGAAATTGGAATTGAAACTCCGACCCGGCAAGCACGATCACAATTTATTCGAGCCTATGTCAGATTCGACGATTATTCGTTTCACAAATGAATTTCTGTACGGAATCGCTGTTTAGCGATCTAGATCAGTGCATTTGTATTCAAATATGCGAAATTGGCACGGAAACTCCGATTCGGCAAGCACGACCACGATTTATTCGAGATTATGTCAGATTCGACGATTCTTCGTTTCAGAAGTGTATTTCTGTGCGGAATCGCTGTTTCGCGCGCTAGATCAGTGCATTTGCAGGCAAGTATGCCAAATTGGAATAGAAACTCCGACACGGCAAGCACGATCACGATTTATTCGACGTTATGTCAGATTCGACGATTCTTCGTTTCAGAAGTGTATTTCTGTGCGGAATCGATGTTTCGCGTGTTAGATCAGTGCATTTGCATGCAAACATTCCAAATTGGCACAGAAACTCCGATCCGCACAAACACGATCACAATTTATTCGAGCCTATGTCAGTTTCGAGATTCTTCGTTTCAGAAGTGTATTTCTGTGCGGAATCGCTGTTTCGCGTGCTAGATCAGTGCATTTGCATGCAAATATGCGAAATTGGACAGAAACTCCGACCAGGCAAGCACGATCACAATTTATTCGAGCCTATGTCAGATTCGACGATTCTTCGTTTCAGAAGTGTATTTCTGTGCGGAATTGCTGTTTCGCGTGTTAGATCAGTGCATTTGCATGCAAACATTCCAAATTGGCACAGAAACTCCGATCCGCACAAACACGATCACGATTTATTCGAGCTTATGTCAGATTCGACGATTCTTCGTTTCAGAAGTGTATTTCTGTGCGGAATCGCTGTTTCGCGCGCTAGATCAGTGCATTTGCATGCAAGTATGACAAATTGGAATAGAAACTCCGACCGGCAATCACGATCACGATTTATTCGAGCTTATGTCAGATTCGACGATTCTTCGTTTCAGAAGTGTATTTCTGTGCGGAATCGCTGTTTCGCGCGCTAGATCAGTGGATTTGCAGGCAAGTATGCCAAATTGGAATAGAAACTCCGACACGGCAAGCACGATCACGATTTATTCGACGTTATGTCAGATTCGACGATTCTTCGTTTCAGAAGTGTATTTCTGTGCGGAATCGCTGTTTCGCGTGCTAGATCAGTGCATTTGTATGCAGATATGCGAAATTGGCACGGAAACTCCGATTTGGCAAGCACGATCACGATTTATTCGAGCTTATGTCAGATTCGACGATTCTTCGTTTCAGAAGTGTATTTCTGTGCGGAATCGCTGTTTCGCGTGCTATATCAGTGCATTTGCATGCAAGTATGCGAAATTGGAATTGAAACTCCGACCCGGCAAGCACGATCACAATTTATTCGAGCCTATGTCAGATTCGACGATTATTCGTTTCACAAATGAATTTCTGTACGGAATCGCTGTTTAGCGATCTAGATCAGTGCATTTGTATTCAAATATGCGAAATTGGCACGGAAACTCCGATTCGGCAAGCACGACCACGATTTATTCGAGATTATGTCAGATTCGACGATTCTTCGTTTCAGAAGTGTATTTCTGTGCGGAATCGCTGTTTCGCGCGCTAGACCAGTGCATTTGCAGGCAAGTATGCCAAATTGGAATAGAAACTCCGACACGGCAAGCACGATCACGATTTATTCGACGTTATGTCAGATTCGACGATTCTTCGTTTCAGAAGTGTATTTCTGTGCGGAATCGCTGTTTCGCGAGCTAGATCAGTGCATTTGCAGGCAAGTATGCCAAATTGGAATAGAAACTCCGACCAGGCAAGCACGATCACAATTTATTCGAGCCTATGTCAGATTCGACGATTCTTCGTTTCAGAAGTGTATTTCAGTGCGGAATCGCTGTTTCGCGTGCTCGATCAGTGCATTTGCATGCAAATATGCGAAATTGGCACGAAAACTCCGATTCGGCAAGCACGATCACGATTTATTCGAGCTTATGTCAGATTCGACAATTATTCGTTTCACAAATGAATTTCTGTGCGGAATCGCTGTTTCGCGTAGTAGATCAGTGCATTTGCAAGCAAGTATGCCAAATTGGAATAGAAACTCCGACCCGGCAAGCACGATCACGATTTATTCGAGCTTATGTCAGATTCGACGATTCTTTGTTTCAGAAGTGTATTTCTGTGCGGTATCGCTGTTTCGCGTGCTAGATCAGTGCATTTGTATGCAGATATGCGAAATTGGCACGGAAACTCCGATTCGGCAAGCACGATCACGATTTATTCGAGCTTATGTCAGATTCGACGATTCTTCGTTTCAGAAGTGTATTTCTGTGCGGAATCGCTGTTTCGCGTGCTATATCAGTGCATTTGCGTGCAAGTATGCGAAATTGGAATAGAAACTCCGACCCAGCAAGCACGATCACAATTTATTCGAGCCTATGTCAGTTTCGACATTCTTCGTTTCAGAAGTGTATTTCTGTGCGGAATCGCTGTTTCGCGTGCTAGATCAGTGCATTTGCATGCAAATATGCGAAATTGGACAGAAACTCCGACCAGGCAAGCACGATCACAATTTATTCGAGCCTATGTCAGATTCGACGATTCTTCGTTTCAGAAGTGTATTTCTGTGCGGAATCGCTGTTTCGCGTGTTAGATCAGTGCATTTGCATGCAAACATTCCAAATTGGCACAGAAACTCCGATCCGCACAAACACGATCACGATTTATTCGAGCTTATGTCAGATTCGACGATTCTTCGTTTCAGAAGTGTATTTCTGTGCGGAATCGCTGTTTCGCGCGCTAGATCAGTGCATTTGCATGCAAGTATGACAAATTGGAATAGAAACTCCGACCGGCAATCACGATCACGATTTATTCGACGTTATGTCAGATTCGACGATTCTTCGTTTCAGAAGTGTATTTCTGTGCGGAATCGCTGTTTCGCGCGCTAGATCAGTGCATTTGCAGGCAAGTATGCCAAATTGGAATAGAAACTCCGACACGGCAAGCACGATCACGATTTATTCGACGTTATGTCAGATTCGACGATTCTTCGTTTCAGAAGTGTATTTCTGTGCGGAATCGCTGTTTCGCGTGCTAGATCAGTGCATTTGTATGCAGATATGCGAAATTGGCACGGAAACTCCGATTTGGCAAGCACGATCACGATTTATTCGAGCTTATGTCAGATTCGACGATTCTTCGTTTCAGAAGTGTATTTCTGTGCGGAATCGCTGTTTCGCGTGTTAGATCAGTGCATTTGCATGCAAACATTCCAAATTGGCACAAAAACTCCGATCCGCACAAACACGATCACGGTTTATTCGAGCTTATGTCAGATTCGACGATTCTTCGTTTCAGAAGTGTATTTCTGTGCGGAATCGCTGTTTCGCGCGCTAGATCAGTGCATTTGCAGGCAAGTATGCCAAATTGCAATAGAAACTCCGACACGGCAAGCACGATCACGATTTATTCGACGTTATGTCAGATTCGACGATTCTTCGTTTCAGAAGTGTATTTCTGTGCGGAATCGCTGTTTCGCGTGCTAGATCAGTTCATTTGCATGCAAATATGCGAAATTGGACAGAAACTCCGACCAGGCAAGCACGATCACAATTTATTCGAGCCTATGTCAGATTCGACGATTCTTCGTTTCAGAAGTGTATTTCAGTGCGGAATCGCTGTTTCGCGTGCTAGATCAGTGCATTTGCATGCAAATATGCGAAATTGGCACGAAAACTCCGATTCGGCAAGCACGATCACGATTTATTCGAGCTTATGTCAGATTCGACAATTATTCGTTTCACAAATGAATTTCTGTGCGGAATCGCTGTTTCCCGTAGTAGATCAGTGCATTTGCAAGCAAGTATGCCAAATTGGAATAGAAACTCCGACCCGGCAAGCACGATCACGATTTATTCGAGCTTATGTCAGATTCGACGATTCTTTGTTTCAGAAGTGTATTTCTGTGCGGAATCGCTGTTTCGCGTGCTAGATCAGTGCATTTTTATGCAGATATGCGAAATTGGCACGGAAACTCCGATTCGGCAAGCACGATCACGATTTATTCGAGCTTATGTCAGATTCGACGATTCTTCGTTTCAGAAGTGTATTTCTGTGCGGAATCGCTGTTTCGCGTGCTAGATCAGTGCATTTGCATGCAAATATGCGAAATTGGACAGAAACTCCGACCAGGCAAGCACGATAACAATTTATTCGAGCCTATGTCAGATTCGACGATTCTTCGTTTCAGAAGTGTATTTCTGTGCGGAATCGCTGTATCGCGTGTTAGATCAGTGCATTTGCATGCAAATATGCGAAATTGGACAGAAACTCCGACCAGGCAAGCACGATCACGATTTATTCGAGCTTATGTCAGATTCGACGATTCTTCGTTTCAGAAGTGTATTTCTGTGCGGAATCGCTGTTTCGCGCGCTAGATCAGTGCATTTGCATGCAAGTATGCGAAATTGGAATTGAAACTCCGACCCGGCAAGCACGATCACGATTTATTCGACGTTATGTCAGATTCGACGATTCTTCGTTTCAGAAGTGTATTTCTGTGCGGAATCGCTGTTTCGCGTGCTATATCAGTGCATTTGCAGGCAAGTATGCCAAATTGGAATAGAAACTCCGACACGGCAAGCACGATCACGATTTATTCGACGTTATGTCAGATTCGACGATTCTTCGTTTCAGAAGTGTATTTCTGTGCGGAATCGCTGATTCGCGTGCTAGATCAGTGCATTTGCATGCAAATATGCGAAATTGGACAGAAACTCCGACCAGGCAAGCACGATCACAATTTATTCGAGCCTATGTCAGATTCGACGATTCTTCGTTTCAGAAGTGTATTTCTGTGCGGAATCGCTGTTTCGCGTGTTAGATCAGTGCATTTGCATGCAAACATTCCAAATTGGCACAGAAACACCGATCCGCACAAACACGATCACGATTTATTCGAGCTTATGTCAGATTCGACGATTCTTCGTTTCAGAAGTGTATTTCTGTGCGGAATCGCTGTTTCGCGTGCTAGATCAGTGCATTTGCATGCAAATATGCGAAATTGGACAGAAACTCCGACCAGGCAAGCACGATAACAATTTATTCGAGCCTATGTCAGATTCGACGATTCTTCGTTTCAGAAGTGTATTTCTGTGCGGAATCGCTGTTTCGCGTGTTAGATCAGTGCATTTGCATGCAAACATTCCAAATTGGCACAGAAACTCCGATCCGCACAAACACGATCACGATTTATTCGAGCTTATGTCAGATTCGACGATTCTTCGTTTCAGAAGTGTATTTCTGTGCGGAATCGCTGTTTCGCGCGCTAGATCAGTGCATTTGCATGCAAGTATGCGAAATTGGAATTGAAACTCCGACCCGGCAAGCACGATCACGATTTATTCGACGTTATGTCAGATTCGACGATTCTTCGTTTCAGAAGTGTATTTCTGTGCGGAATCGCTGTTTCGCGTGCTATATCAGTGCATTTGCAGGCAAGTATGCCAAATTGGAATAGAAACTCCGACACGGCAAGCACGATCACGATTTATTCGACGTTATGTCAGATTCGACGATTCTTCGTTTCAGAAGTGTATTTCTGTGCGGAATCGCTGTTTCGCGTGCTAGATCAGTGCATTTGCATGCAAATATGCGAAATTGGACAGAAACTCCGACCAGGCAAGCACGATCACAATTTATTCGAGCCTATGTCAGATTCGACGATTCTTCGTTTCAGAAGTGTATTTCTGTGCGGAATCGCTGTTTCGCGTGTTAGATCAGTGCATTTGCATGCAAATATGCGAAATTGGACAGAAACTCCGACCAGGCAAGCACGATCACGATTTATTCGAGCTTATGTCAGATTCGACGATTCTTCGTTTCAGAAGTGTATTTCTGTGCGGAATCGCTGTTTCGCGTGCTATATCAGTGCATTTGCATGCAAGTATGCGAAATTGGAATTGAAACTCCGACCCGGCAAGCACGATCACAATTTATTCGAGCCTATGTCAGATTCGACGATTATTCGTTTCACAAATGAATTTCTGTACGGAATCGCTGTTTAGCGATCTAGATCAGTGCATTTGTATTCAAATATGCGAAATTGGCACGGAAACTCCGATTCGGCAAGCACGACCACGATTTATTCGAGATTATGTCAGATTCGACGATTCTTCGTTTCAGAAGTGTATTTCTGTGCGGAATCGCTGTTTCGCGCGCTAGATCAGTGCATTTGCAGGCAAGTATGCCAAATTGGAATAGAAACTCCGACACGGCAAGCACGATCACGATTTATTCGACGTTATGTCAGATTCGACGATTCTTCGTTTCAGAAGTGTATTTCTGTGCGGAATCGCTGTTTCGCGAGCTAGATCAGTGCATTTGCAGGCAAGTATGCCAAATTGGAATAGAAACTCCGACCAGGCAAGCACGATCACAATTTATTCGAGCCTATGTCAGATTCGACGATTCTTCGTTTCAGAAGTGTATTTCAGTGCGGAATCGCTGTTTCGCGTGCTCGATCAGTGCATTTGCATGCAAATATGCGAAATTGGCACGAAAACTCCGATTCGGCAAGCACGATCACGATTTATTCGAGCTTATGTCAGATTCGACAATTATTCGTTTCACAAATGAATTTCTGTGCGGAATCGCTGTTTCGCGTTGTAGATCAGTGCATTTGCAAGCAAGTATGCCAAATTGGAATAGAAACTCCGACCCGGCAAGCACGATCACGATTTATTCGAGCTTATGTCAGATTCGACGATTCTTTGTTTCAGAAGTGTATTTCTGTGCGGTATCGCTGTTTCGCGTGCTAGATCAGTGCATTTGTATGCAGATATGCGAAATTGGCACGGAAACTCCGATTCGGCAAGCACGATCACGATTTATTCGAGCTTATGTCAGATTCGACGATTCTTCGTTTCAGAAGTGTATTTCTGTGCGGAATCGCTGTTTCGCGTGCTATATCTGTGCATTTGCGTGCAAGTATGCGAAATTGGAATAGAAACTCCGACCCAGCAAGCACGATCACAATTTATTCGAGCCTATGTCAGTTTCGACATTCTTCGTTTCAGAAGTGTATTTCTGTGCGGAATCGCTGTTTCGCGTGCTAGATCAGTGCATTTGCATGCAAATATGCGAAATTGGACAGAAACTCCGACCAGCCAAGCACGATCACAATTTATTCGAGCCTATGTCAGATTCGACGATTCTTCGTTTCAGAAGTGTATTTCTGTGCGGAATCGCTGTTTCGCGTGTTAGATCAGTGCATTTGCATGCAAACATTCCAAATTGGCACAGAAACTCCGATCCGCACAAACACGATCACGATTTATTCGAGCTTATGTCAGATTCGACGATTCTTCGTTTCAGAAGTGTATTTCTGTGCGGAATCGCTGTTTCGCGCGCTAGATCAGTGCATTTGCATGCAAGTATGACAAATTGGAATAGAAACTCCGACCGGCAATCACGATCACGATTTATTCGAGCTTATGTCAGATTCGACGATTCTTCGTTTCAGAAGTGTATTTCTGTGCGGAATCGCTGTTTCGCGCGCTAGATCAGTGCATTTGCAGGCAAGTATGCCAAATTGGAATAGAAACTCCGACACGGCAAGCACGATCACGATTTATTCGACGTTATGTCAGATTCGACGATTCTTCGTTTCAGAAGTGTATTTCTGTGCGGAATCGCTGTTTCGCGTGCTAGATCAGTGCATTTGTATGCAGATATGCGAAATTGGCACGGAAACTCCGATTTGGCAAGCACGATCACGATTTATTCGAGCTTATGTCAGATTCGACGATTCTTCGTTTCAGAAGTGTATTTCTGTGCGGAATCGCTGTTTCGCGTGTTAGATCAGTGCATTTGCATGCAAACATTCTAAATTGGCACAAAAACTCCGATCCGCACAAACACGATCACGGTTTATTCGAGCTTATGTCAGATTCGACGATTCTTCGTTTCAGAAGTGTATTTCTGTGCGGAATCGCTGTTTCGCGCGCTAGATCAGTGCATTTGCAGGCAAGTATGCCAAATTGCAATAGAAACTCCGACACGGCAAGCACGATCACGATTTATTCGACGTTATGTCAGATTCGACGATTCTTCGTTTCAGAAGTGTATTTCTGTGCGGAATCGCTGTTTCGCGTGCTAGATCAGTGCATTTGCATGCAAATATGCGAAATTGGACAGAAACTCCGACCAGGCAAGCACGATCACAATTTATTCGAGCCTATGTCAGATTCGACGATTCTTCGTTTCAGAAGTGTATTTCAGTGCGGAATCGCTGTTTCGCGTGCTAGATCAGTGCATTTGCATGCAAATATGCGAAATTGGCACGAAAACTCCGATTCGGCAAGCACGATCACGATTTATTCGAGCTTATGTCAGATTCGACAATTATTCGTTTCACAAATGAATTTCTGTGCGGAATCGCTGTTTCGCGTAGTAGATCAGTGCATTTGCAAGCAAGTATGCCAAATTGGAATAGAAACTCCGACCCGGCAAGCACGATCACGATTTATTCGAGCTTATGTCAGATTCGACGATTCTTTGTTTCAGAAGTGTATTTCTGTGCGGAATCGCTGTTTCGCGTGCTAGATCAGTGCATTTTTATGCAGATATGCGAAATTGGCACGGAAACTCCGATTCGGCAAGCACGATCACGATTTATTCGAGCTTATGTCAGATTCGACGATTCTTCGTTTCAGAAGTGTATTTCTGTGCGGAATCGCTGTTTCGCGTGCTAGATCAGTGCATTTGCATGCAAATATGCGAAATTGGACAGAAACTCCGACCAGGCAAGCACGATGACAATTTATTCGAGCCTATGTCAGATTCGACGATTCTTCGTTTCAGAAGTGTATTTCTGTGCGGAATCGCTGTATCGCGTGTTAGATCAGTGCATTTGCATGCAAATATGCGAAATTGGACAGAAACTCCGACCAGGCAAGCACGATCACGATTTATTCGAGCTTATGTCAGATTCGACGATTCTTCGTTTCAGAAGTGTATTTCTGTGCGGAATCGCTGTTTCGCGCGCTAGATCAGTGCATTTGCATGCAAGTATGCGAAATTGGAATTGAAACTCCGACCCGGCAAGCACGATCACGATTTATTCGACGTTATGTCAGATTCGACGATTCTTCGTTTCAGAAGTGTATTTCTGTGCGGAATCGCTGTTTCGCGTGCTATATCAGTACATTTGCAGGCAAGTATGCCAAATTGGAATAGAAACTCCGACACGGCAAGCACGATCACGATTTATTCGACGTTATGTCAGATTCGACGATTCTTCGTTTCAGAAGTGTATTTCTGTGCGGAATCGCTGTTTCGCGTGCTAGATCAGTGCATTTGCATGCAAATATGCGAAATTGGACAGAAACTCCGACCAGGCAAGCACGATCAAAATTTATTCGAGCCTATGTCAGATTCGACGATTCTTCGTTTCAGAAGTGTATTTCTGTGCGGAATCGCTGTTTCGCGTGTTAGATCAGTGCATTTGCATGCAAACATTCCAAATTGGCACAGAAACTCCGATCCGCACAAACACGATCACGATTTATTCGAGCTTATGTCAGATTCGACGATTCTTCGTTTCAGAAGTGTATTTCTGTGCGGAATCGCTGTTTCGCGTGCTAGATCAGTGCATTTGCATGCAAATATGCGAAATTGGACAGAAACTCCGACCAGGCAAGCACGATAACAATTTATTCGAGCCTATGTCAGATTCGACGATTCTTCGTTTCAGAAGTGTATTTCTGTGCGGAATCGCTGTTTCGCGTGTTAGATCAGTGCATTTGCATGCAAATATGCGAAATTGGACAGAAACTCCGACCAGGCAAGCACGATCACGATTTATTCGAGCTTATGTCAGATTCGACGATTCTTCGTTTCAGAAGTGTATTTCTGTGCGGAATCGCTGTTTCGCGTGTTAGATCAGTGCATTTGCATGCAAACATTCCAAATTGGCACAGAAACTCCGATCCGCACAAACACGATCACGATTTATTCGAGCTTATGTCAGATTCGACGATTCTTCGTTTCAGAAGTGTATTTCTGTGCGGAATCGCTGTTTCGCGCGCTAGATCAGTGCATTTGCATGCAAGTATGCGAAATTGGAATTGAAACTCCGACCCGGCAAGCACGATCACGATTTATTCGACGTTATGTCAGATTCGACGATTCTTCGTTTCAGAAGTGTATTTCTGTGCGGAATCGCTGTTTCGCTTGCTATATCAGTGCATTTGCAGGCAAGTATGCCAAATTGGAATAGAAACTCCGACACGGCAAGCACGATCACGATTTATTCGACGTTATGTCAGATTCGACGATTCTTCGTTTCAGAAGTGTATTTCTGTGCGGAATCGCTGTTTCGCGTGCTAGATCAGTGCATTTGCATGCAAATATGCGAAATTGGACAGAAACTCCGACCAGGCAAGCACGATCACAATTTATTCGAGCCTATGTCAGATTCGACGATTCTTCGTTTCAGAAGTGTATTTCTGTGCGGAATCGCTGTTTCGCGTGTTAGATCAGTGCATTTGCATGCAAACATTCCAAATTGGCACAGAAACTCCGATCCGCACAAACACGATCACGATTTATACGAGCTTATGTCAGATTCGACGATTCTTCGTTTCAGAAGTGTATTTCTGTGCGGAATCGCTGTTTCGCGTGCTATATCAGTGCATTTGCATGCAAGTATGCGAAATTGGAATTGAAACTCCGACCCGGCAAGCACGATCACAATTTATTCGAGCCTATGTCAGATTCGACGATTATTCGTTTCACAAATGAATTTCTGTACGGAATCGCTGTTTAGCGATCTAGATCAGTGCATTTGTATTCAAATATGCGAAATTGGCACGGAAACTCCGATTCGGCAAGCACGACCACGATTTATTCGAGATTATGTCAGATTCGACGATTCTTCGTTTCAGAAGTGTATTTCTGTGCGGAATCGCTGTTTCGCGTGTTAGATCAGTGCATTTGCATGCAAACATTCCAAATTGGCACAGAAACTCCGATCCGCACAAACACGATCACAATTTATTCGAGCCTATGTCAGTTTCGAGATTCTTCGTTTCAGAAGTGTATTTCTGTGCGGAATCGCTGTTTCGCGTGCTAGATCAGTGCATTTGCATGCAAATATGCGAAATTGGACAGAAACTCCGACCAGGCAAGCACGATCACAATTTATTCGAGCCTATGTCAGATTCGACGATTCTTCGTTTCAGAAGTGTATTTCTGTGCGGAATCGCTGTTTCGCGTGTTAGATCAGTGCATTTGCATGCAAACATTCCAAATTGGCACAGAAACTCCGATCCGCACAAACACGATCACGATTTATTCGAGCTTATGTCAGATTCGACGATTCTTCGTTTCAGAAGTGTATTTCTGTGCGGAATCGCTGTTTCGCGCGCTAGATCAGTGCATTTGCATGCAAGTATGACAAATTGGAATAGAAACTCCGACCGGCAATCACGATCACGATTTATTCGAGCTTATGTCAGATTCGACGATTCTTCGTTTCAGAAGTGTATTTCTGTGCGGAATCGCTGTTTCGCGCGCTAGATCAGTGCATTTGCAGGCAAGTATGCCAAATTGGAATAGAAACTCCGACACGGCAAGCACGATCACGATTTATTCGACGTTATGTCAGATTCGACGATTCTTCGTTTCAGAAGTGTATTTCTGTGCGGAATCGCTGTTTCGCGTGCTAGATCAGTGCATTTGTATGCAGATATGCGAAATTGGCACGGAAACTCCGATTTGGCCAGCACGATCACGATTTATTCGAGCTTATGTCAGATTCGACGATTCTTCGTTTCAGAAGTGTATTTCTGTGCGGAATCGCTGTTTCGCGTGTTAGATCAGTGCATTTGCATGCAAACATTCCAAATTGGCACAGAAACTCCGATCCGCACAAACACGATCACGATTTATTCGAGCTTATGTCATATTCGACGATTCTTCGTTTCAGAAGTGTATTTCTGTGCGGAATCGCTGTTTCGCGCGCTAGATCAGTGCATTTGCATGCAAGTATGCGAAATTGGAATTGAAACTCCGACCCGGCAAGCACGATCACGATTTATTCGACGTTATGTCAGATTCGACGATTCTTCGTTTCAGAAGTGTATTTCTGTGCGGAATCGCTGTTTCGCGTGCTATATCAGTGCATTTGCAGGCAAGTATGCCAAATTGGAATAGAAACTCCGACACGGCAAGCACGATCACGATTTATTCGACGTTATGTCAGATTCGACGATTCTTCGTTTCAGAAGTGTATTTCTGTGCGGAATCGCTGTTTCGCGTGCTATATCAGTGCATTTGCATGCAAGTATGCGAAATTGGAATTGAAACTCCGACCCGGCAAGCACGATCACAATTTATTCGAGCCTATGTCAGATTCGACGATTATTCGTTTCACAAATGAATTTCTGTACGGAATCGCTGTTTAGCGATCTAGATCAGTGCATTTGTATTCAAATATGCGAAATTGGCACGGAAACTCCGATTCGGCAAGCACGACCACGATTTATTCGAGATTATGTCAGATTCGACGATTCTTCGTTTCAGAAGTGTATTTCTGTGCGGAATCGCTGTTTCGCGCGCTAGATCAGTGCATTTGCAGGCAAGTATGCCAAATTGGAATAGAAACTCCGACACGGCAAGCACGATCACGATTTATTCGACGTTATGTCAGATTCGACGATTCTTCGTTTCAGAAGTGTATTTCTGTGCGGAATCGCTGTTTCGCGAGCTAGATCAGTGCATTTGCAGGCAAGTATGCCAAATTGGAATAGAAACTCCGACCAGGCAAGCACGATCACAATTTATTCGAGCCTATGTCAGATTCGACGATTCTTCGTTTCAGAAGTGTATTTCAGTGCGGAATCGCTGTTTCGCGTGCTCGATCAGTGCATTTGCATGCAAATATGCGAAATTGGCACGAAAACTCCGATTCGGCAAGCACGATCACGATTTATTCGAGCTTATGTCAGATTCGACAATTATTCGTTTCACAAATGAATTTCTGTGCGGAATCGCTGTTTCGCGTAGTAGATCAGTGCATTTGCAAGCAAGTATGCCAAATTGGAATAGAAACTCCGACCCGGCAAGCACGATCACGATTTATTCGAGCTTATGTCAGATTCGACGATTCTTCGTTTCAGAAGTGTATTTCTGTGCGGAATCGCTGTTTCGCGCGCTAGATCAGTGCATTTGCAGGCAAGTATGCCAAATTGGAATAGAAACTCCGACACGGCAAGCACGATCACGATTTATTCGACGTTATGTCAGATTCGACGATTCTTCGTTTCAGAAGTGTATTTCTGTGCGGAATCGCCGTTTCGCGTGCTAGATCAGTGCATTTGTATGCAGATATGCGAAATTGGCACGGAAACTCCGATTTGGCAAGCACGATCACGATTTATTCGAGCTTATGTCAGATTCGACGATTCTTCGTTTCAGAAGTGTATTTCTGTGCGGAATCGCAGTTTCGCGTGTTAGATCAGTGCATTTGCATGCAAACATTCCAAATTGGCACAGAAACTCCGATCCGCACAAACACGATCACGATTTATTCGAGCTTATGTCAGATTCGACGATTCTTCGTTTCAGAAGTGTATTTCTGTGCGGAATCGCTGTTTCGCGCGCTAGATCAGTGCATTTGCATGCAAGTATGCGAAATTGGAATTGAAACTCCGACCCGGCAAGCACGATCACGATTTATTCGACGTTATGTCAGATTCGACGATTCTTCGTTTCAGAAGTGTATTTCTGTGCGGAATCGCTGTTTCGCGTGCTATATCAGTGCATTTGCAGGCAAGTATGCCAAATTGGAATAGAAACTCCGACACGGCAAGCACGATCACGATTTATTCGACGTTATGTCAGATTCGACGATTCTTCGTTTCAGAAGTGTATTTCTGTGCGGAATCGCTGTTTCGCGTGCTAGATCAGTGCATTTGCATGCAAATATGCGAAATTGGACAGAAACTCCGACCAGGCAAGCACGATCACAATTTATTCGAGCCTATGTCAGATTCGACGATTCTTCGTTTCAGAAGTGTATTTCTGTGCGGAATCGCTGTTTCGCGTGTTAGATCAGTGCATTTGCATGCAAACATTCCAAATTGGCACAGAAACTCCGATCCGCACAAACACGATCACGATTTATTCGAGCTTATGTCAGATTCGACAATTATTCGTTTCACAAATGAATTTCTGTGCGGAATCGCTGTTTCGCGTAGTAGATCAGTGCATTTGCAAGCAAGTATGCCAAATTGGAATAGAAACTCCGACCCGGCAAGCACGATCACGATTTATTCGAGCTTATGTCAGATTCGACGATTCTTTGTTTCAGAAGTGTATTTCTGTGCGGAATCGCTGTTTCGCGTGCTAGATCAGTGCATTTTTATGCAGATATGCGAAATTGGCACGGAAACTCCGATTCGGCAAGCACGATCACGATTTATTCGAGCTTATGTCAGATTCGACGATTCTTCGTTTCAGAAGTGTATTTCTGTGCGGAATCGCTGTTTCGCGTGCTAGATCAGTGCATTTGCATGCAAATATGCGAAATTGGACAGAAACTCCGACCAGGCAAGCACGATGACAATTTATTCGAGCCTATGTCAGATTCGACGATTCTTCGTTTCAGAAGTGTATTTCTGTGCGGAATCGCTGTATCGCGTGTTAGATCAGTGCATTTGCATGCAAATATGCGAAATTGGACAGAAACTCCGACCAGGCAAGCACGATCACGATTTATTCGAGCTTATGTCAGATTCGACGATTCTTCGTTTCAGAAGTGTATTTCTGTGCGGAATCGCTGTTTCGCGCGCTAGATCAGTGCATTTGCATGCAAGTATGCGAAATTGGAATTGAAACTCCGACCCGGCAAGCACGATCACGATTTATTCGACGTTATGTCAGATTCGACGATTCTTCGTTTCAGAAGTGTATTTCTGTGCGGAATCGCTGTTTCGCGTGCTATATCAGTACATTTGCAGGCAAGTATGCCAAATTGGAATAGAAACTCCGACACGGCAAGCACGATCACGATTTATTCGACGTTATGTCAGATTCGACGATTCTTCGTTTCAGAAGTGTATTTCTGTGCGGAATCGCTGTTTCGCGTGCTAGATCAGTGCATTTGCATGCAAATATGCGAAATTGGACAGAAACTCCGACCAGGCAAGCACGATCAAAATTTATTCGAGCCTATGTCAGATTCGACGATTCTTCGTTTCAGAAGTGTATTTCTGTGCGGAATCGCTGTTTCGCGTGTTAGATCAGTGCATTTGCATGCAAACATTCCAAATTGGCACAGAAACTCCGATCCGCACAAACACGATCACGATTTATTCGAGCTTATGTCAGATTCGACGATTCTTCGTTTCAGAAGTGTATTTCTGTGCGGAATCGCTGTTTCGCGTGCTAGATCAGTGCATTTGCATGCAAATATGCGAAATTGGACAGAAACTCCGACCAGGCAAGCACGATAACAATTTATTCGAGCCTATGTCAGATTCGACGATTCTTCGTTTCAGAAGTGTATTTCTGTGCGGAATCGCTGTTTCGCGTGTTAGATCAGTGCATTTGCATGCAAATATGCGAAATTGGACAGAAACTCCGACCAGGCAAGCACGATCACGATTTATTCGAGCTTATGTCAGATTCGACGATTCTTCGTTTCAGAAGTGTATTTCTGTGCGGAATCGCTGTTTCGCGTGTTAGATCAGTGCATTTGCATGCAAACATTCCAAATTGGCACAGAAACTCCGATCCGCACAAACACGATCACGATTTATTCGAGCTTATGTCAGATTCGACGATTCTTCGTTTCAGAAGTGTATTTCTGTGCGGAATCGCTGTTTCGCGCGCTAGATCAGTGCATTTGCATGCAAGTATGCGAAATTGGAATTGAAACTCCGACCCGGCAAGCACGATCACGATTTATTCGACGTTATGTCAGATTCGACGATTCTTCGTTTCAGAAGTGTATTTCTGTGCGGAATCGCTGTTTCGCTTGCTATATCAGTGCATTTGCAGGCAAGTATGCCAAATTGGAATAGAAACTCCGACACGGCAAGCACGATCACGATTTATTCGACGTTATGTCAGATTCGACGATTCTTCGTTTCAGAAGTGTATTTCTGTGCGGAATCGCTGTTTCGCGTGCTAGATCAGTGCATTTGCATGCAAATATGCGAAATTGGACAGAAACTCCGACCAGGCAAGCACGATCACAATTTATTCGAGCCTATGTCAGATTCGACGATTCTTCGTTTCAGAAGTGTATTTCTGTGCGGAATCGCTGTTTCGCGTGTTAGATCAGTGCATTTGCATGCAAACATTCCAAATTGGCACAGAAACTCCGATCCGCACAAACACGATCACGATTTATACGAGCTTATGTCAGATTCGACGATTCTTCGTTTCAGAAGTGTATTTCTGTGCGGAATCGCTGTTTCGCGTGCTATATCAGTGCATTTGCATGCAAGTATGCGAAATTGGAATTGAAACTCCGACCCGGCAAGCACGATCACAATTTATTCGAGCCTATGTCAGATTCGACGATTATTCGTTTCACAAATGAATTTCTGTACGGAATCGCTGTTTAGCGATCTAGATCAGTGCATTTGTATTCAAATATGCGAAATTGGCACGGAAACTCCGATTCGGCAAGCACGACCACGATTTATTCGAGATTATGTCAGATTCGACGATTCTTCGTTTCAGAAGTGTATTTCTGTGCGGAATCGCTGTTTCGCGTGTTAGATCAGTGCATTTGCATGCAAACATTCCAAATTGGCACAGAAACTCCGATCCGCACAAACACGATCACAATTTATTCGAGCCTATGTCAGTTTCGAGATTCTTCGTTTCAGAAGTGTATTTCTGTGCGGAATCGCTGTTTCGCGTGCTAGATCAGTGCATTTGCATGCAAATATGCGAAATTGGACAGAAACTCCGACCAGGCAAGCACGATCACAATTTATTCGAGCCTATGTCAGATTCGACGATTCTTCGTTTCAGAAGTGTATTTCTGTGCGGAATCGCTGTTTCGCGTGTTAGATCAGTGCATTTGCATGCAAACATTCCAAATTGGCACAGAAACTCCGATCCGCACAAACACGATCACGATTTATTCGAGCTTATGTCAGATTCGACGATTCTTCGTTTCAGAAGTGTATTTCTGTGCGGAATCGCTGTTTCGCGCGCTAGATCAGTGCATTTGCATGCAAGTATGACAAATTGGAATAGAAACTCCGACCGGCAATCACGATCACGATTTATTCGAGCTTATGTCAGATTCGACGATTCTTCGTTTCAGAAGTGTATTTCTGTGCGGAATCGCTGTTTCGCGCGCTAGATCAGTGCATTTGCAGGCAAGTATGCCAAATTGGAATAGAAACTCCGACACGGCAAGCACGATCACGATTTATTCGACGTTATGTCAGATTCGACGATTCTTCGTTTCAGAAGTGTATTTCTGTGCGGAATCGCTGTTTCGCGTGCTAGATCAGTGCATTTGTATGCAGATATGCGAAATTGGCACGGAAACTCCGATTTGGCCAGCACGATCACGATTTATTCGAGCTTATGTCAGATTCGACGATTCTTCGTTTCAGAAGTGTATTTCTGTGCGGAATCGCTGTTTCGCGTGTTAGATCAGTGCATTTGCATGCAAACATTCCAAATTGGCACAGAAACTCCGATCCGCACAAACACGATCACGATTTATTCGAGCTTATGTCATATTCGACGATTCTTCGTTTCAGAAGTGTATTTCTGTGCGGAATCGCTGTTTCGCGCGCTAGATCAGTGCATTTGCATGCAAGTATGCGAAATTGGAATTGAAACTCCGACCCGGCAAGCACGATCACGATTTATTCGACGTTATGTCAGATTCGACGATTCTTCGTTTCAGAAGTGTATTTCTGTGCGGAATCGCTGTTTCGCGTGCTATATCAGTGCATTTGCAGGCAAGTATGCCAAATTGGAATAGAAACTCCGACACGGCAAGCACGATCACGATTTATTCGACGTTATGTCAGATTCGACGATTCTTCGTTTCAGAAGTGTATTTCTGTGCGGAATCGCTGTTTCGCGTGCTATATCAGTGCATTTGCATGCAAGTATGCGAAATTGGAATTGAAACTCCGACCCGGCAAGCACGATCACAATTTATTCGAGCCTATGTCAGATTCGACGATTATTCGTTTCACAAATGAATTTCTGTACGGAATCGCTGTTTAGCGATCTAGATCAGTGCATTTGTATTCAAATATGCGAAATTGGCACGGAAACTCCGATTCGGCAAGCACGACCACGATTTATTCGAGATTATGTCAGATTCGACGATTCTTCGTTTCAGAAGTGTATTTCTGTGCGGAATCGCTGTTTCGCGCGCTAGATCAGTGCATTTGCAGGCAAGTATGCCAAATTGGAATAGAAACTCCGACACGGCAAGCACGATCACGATTTATTCGACGTTATGTCAGATTCGACGATTCTTCGTTTCAGAAGTGTATTTCTGTGCGGAATCGCTGTTTCGCGAGCTAGATCAGTGCATTTGCAGGCAAGTATGCCAAATTGGAATAGAAACTCCGACCAGGCAAGCACGATCACAATTTATTCGAGCCTATGTCAGATTCGACGATTCTTCGTTTCAGAAGTGTATTTCAGTGCGGAATCGCTGTTTCGCGTGCTCGATCAGTGCATTTGCATGCAAATATGCGAAATTGGCACGAAAACTCCGATTCGGCAAGCACGATCACGATTTATTCGAGCTTATGTCAGATTCGACAATTATTCGTTTCACAAATGAATTTCTGTGCGGAATCGCTGTTTCGCGTAGTAGATCAGTGCATTTGCAAGCAAGTATGCCAAATTGGAATAGAAACTCCGACCCGGCAAGCACGATCACGATTTATTCGAGCTTATGTCAGATTCGACGATTCTTCGTTTCAGAAGTGTATTTCTGTGCGGAATCGCTGTTTCGCGCGCTAGATCAGTGCATTTGCAGGCAAGTATGCCAAATTGGAATAGAAACTCCGACACGGCAAGCACGATCACGATTTATTCGACGTTATGTCAGATTCGACGATTCTTCGTTTCAGAAGTGTATTTCTGTGCGGAATCGCCGTTTCGCGTGCTAGATCAGTGCATTTGTATGCAGATATGCGAAATTGGCACGGAAACTCCGATTTGGCAAGCACGATCACGATTTATTCGAGCTTATGTCAGATTCGACGATTCTTCGTTTCAGAAGTGTATTTCTGTGCGGAATCGCAGTTTCGCGTGTTAGATCAGTGCATTTGCATGCAAACATTCCAAATTGGCACAGAAACTCCGATCCGCACAAACACGATCACGATTTATTCGAGCTTATGTCAGATTCGACGATTCTTCGTTTCAGAAGTGTATTTCTGTGCGGAATCGCTGTTTCGCGCGCTAGATCAGTGCATTTGCATGCAAGTATGCGAAATTGGAATTGAAACTCCGACCCGGCAAGCACGATCACGATTTATTCGACGTTATGTCAGATTCGACGATTCTTCGTTTCAGAAGTGTATTTCTGTGCGGAATCGCTGTTTCGCGTGCTATATCAGTGCATTTGCAGGCAAGTATGCCAAATTGGAATAGAAACTCCGACACGGCAAGCACGATCACGATTTATTCGACGTTATGTCAGATTCGACGATTCTTCGTTTCAGAAGTGTATTTCTGTGCGGAATCGCTGTTTCGCGTGCTAGATCAGTGCATTTGCATGCAAATATGCGAAATTGGACAGAAACTCCGACCAGGCAAGCACGATCACAATTTATTCGAGCCTATGTCAGATTCGACGATTCTTCGTTTCAGAAGTGTATTTCTGTGCGGAATCGCTGTTTCGCGTGTTAGATCAGTGCATTTGCATGCAAACATTCCAAATTGGCACAGAAACTCCGATCCGCACAAACACGATCACGATTTATTCGAGCTTATGTCAGATTCGACGATTCTTCGTTTCAGAAGTGTATTTCTGTGCGGAATCGCTGTTTCGCGTGCTATATCAGTGCATTTGCATGCAAGTATGCGAAATTGGAATTGAAACTCCGACCCGGCAAGCACGATCACAATTTATTCGAGCCTATGTCAGATTCGACGATTATTCGTTTCACAAATGAATTTCTGTACGGAATCGCTGTTTAGCGATCTAGATCAGTGCATTTGTATTCAAATATGCGAAATTGGCACGGAAACTCCGATTCGGCAAGCACGACCACGATTTATTCGAGATTATGTCAGATTCGACGATTCTTCGTTTCAGAAGTGTATTTCTGTGCGGAATCGCTGTTTCGCGCGCTAGATCAGTGCATTTGCAGGCAAGTATGCCAAATTGGAATAGAAACTCCGACACGGCAAGCACGATCACGATTTATTCGACGTTATGTCAGATTCGACGATTCTTCGTTTCAGAAGTGTATTTCTGTGCGGAATCGCTGTTTCGCGTGTTAGATCAGTGCATTTGCATGCAAACATTCCAAATTGGCACAGAAACTCCGATCCGCACAAACACGATCACAATTTATTCGAGCCTATGTCAGTTTCGAGATTCTTCGTTTCAGAAGTGTATTTCTGTGCGGAATCGCTGTTTCGCGTGCTAGATCAGTGCATTTGCATGCAAATATGCGAAATTGGACAGAAACTCCGACCAGGCAAGCACGATCACAATTTATTCGAGCCTATGTCAGATTCGACGATTCTTCGTTTCAGAAGTGTATTTCTGTGCGGAATCGCTGTTTCGCGTGTTAGATCAGTGCATTTGCATGCAAACATTCCAAATTGGCACAGAAACTCCGATCCGCACAAACACGATCACGATTTATTCGAGCTTATGTCAGATTCGACAATTCTTCGTTTCAGAAGTGTATTTCTGTGCGGAATCGCTGTTTCGCGCGCTAGATCAGTGCATTTGCATGCAAGTATGACAAATTGGAATAGAAACTCCGACCGGCAATCACGATCACGATTTATTCGAGCTTATGTCAGATTCGACGATTCTTCGTTTCAGAAGTGTATTTCTGTGCGGAATCGCTGTTTCGCGCGCTAGATCAGTGCATTTGCAGGCAAGTATGCCAAATTGGAATAGAAACTCCGACACGGCAAGCACGATCACGATTTATTCGACGTTATGTCAGATTCGACGATTCTTCGTTTCAGAAGTGTATTTCTGTGCGGAATCGCTGTTTCGCGTGCTAGATCAGTGCATTTGTATGCAGATATGCGAAATTGGCACGGAAACTCCGATTTGGCAAGCACGATCACGATTTATTCGAGCTTATGTCAGATTCGACGATTCTTCGTTTCAGAAGTGTATTTCTGTGCGGAATCGCTGTTTCGCGTGCTATATCAGTGCATTTGCATGCAAGTATGCGAAATTGGAATTGAAACTCCGACCCGGCAAGCACGATCACAATTTATTCGAGCCTATGTCAGATTCGACGATTATTCGTTTCACAAATGAATTTCTGTACGGAATCGCTGTTTAGCGATCTAGATCAGTGCATTTGTATTCAAATATGCGAAATTGGCACGGAAACTCCGATTCGGCAAGCACGACCACGATTTATTCGAGATTATGTCAGATTCGACGATTCTTCGTTTCAGAAGTGTATTTCTGTGCGGAATCGCTGTTTCGCGCGCTAGATCAGTGCATTTGCAGGCAAGTATGCCAAATTGGAATAGAAACTCCGACACGGCAAGCACGATCACGATTTATTCGACGTTATGTCAGATTCGACGATTCTTCGTTTCAGAAGTGTATTTCTGTGCGGAATCGCTGTTTCGCGAGCTAGATCAGTGCATTTGCAGGCAAGTATGCCAAATTGGAATAGAAACTCCGACCAGGCAAGCACGATCACAATTTATTCGAGCCTATGTCAGATTCGACGATTCTTCGTTTCAGAAGTGTATTTCAGTGCGGAATCGCTGTTTCGCGTGCTCGATCAGTGCATTTGCATGCAAATATGCGAAATTGGCACGAAAACTCCGATTCGGCAAGCACGATCACGATTTATTCGAGCTTATGTCAGATTCGACAATTATTCGTTTCACAAATGAATTTCTGTGCGGAATCGCTGTTTCGCGTAGTAGATCAGTGCATTTGCAAGCAAGTATGCCAAATTGGAATAGAAACTCCGACCCGGCAAGCACGATCACGATTTATTCGAGCTTATGTCAGATTCGACGATTCTTTGTTTCAGAAGTGTATTTCTGTGCGGTATCGCTGTTTCGCGTGCTAGATCAGTGCATTTGTATGCAGATATGCGAAATTGGCACGGAAACTCCGATTCGGCAAGCACGATCACGATTTATTCGAGCTTATGCCAGATTCGACGATTCTTCGTTTCAGAAGTGTATTTCTGTGCGGAATCGCTGTTTCGCGTGCTATATCAGTGCATTTGCGTGCAAGTATGCGAAATTGGAATAGAAACTCCGACCCAGCAAGCACGATCACAATTTATTCGAGCCTATGTCAGTTTCGACATTCTTCGTTTCAGAAGTGTATTTCTGTGCGGAATCGCTGTTTCGCGTGCTAGATCAGTGCATTTGCATGCAAATATGCGAAATTGGACAGAAACTCCGACCAGGCAAGCACGATCACAATTTATTCGAGCCTATGTCAGATTCGACGATTCTTCGTTTCAGAAGTGTATTTCTGTGCGGAATCGCTGTTTCGCGTGTTAGATCAGTGCATTTGCATGCAAACATTCCAAATTGGCACAGAAACTCCGATCCGCACAAACACGATCACGATTTATTCGAGCTTATGTCAGATTCGACGATTCTTCGTTTCAGAAGTGTATTTCTGTGCGGAATCGCTGTTTCGCGCGCTAGATCAGTGCATTTGCATGCAAGTATGACAAATTGGAATAGAAACTCCGACCGGCAATCACGATCACGATTTATTCGAGCTTATGTCAGATTCGACGATTCTTCGTTTCAGAAGTGTATTTCTGTGCGGAATCGCTGTTTCGCGCGCTAGATCAGTGCATTTGCAGGCAAGTATGCCAAATTGGAATAGAAACTCCGACACGGCAAGCACGATCACGATTTATTCGACGTTATGTCAGATTCGACGATTCTTCGTTTCAGAAGTGTATTTCTGTGCGGAATCGCTGTTTCGCGTGCTAGATCAGTGCATTTGTATGCAGATATGCGAAATTGGCACGGAAACTCCGATTTGGCAAGCACGATCACGATTTATTCGAGCTTATGTCAGATTCGACGATTCTTCGTTTCAGAAGTGTATTTCTGTGCGGAATCGCTGTTTCGCGTGTTAGATCAGTGCATTTGCATGCAAACATTCCAAATTGGCACAGAAACTCCGATCCGCACAAACACGATCACGATTTATTCGAGCTTATGTCAGATTCGACGATTCTTCGTTTCAGAAGTGTATTTCTGTGCGGAATCGCTGTTTCGCGCGCTAGATCAGTGCATTTGCATGCAAGTATGCGAAATTGGAATTGAAACTCCGACCCGGCAAGCACGATCACGATTTATTCGACGTTATGTCAGATTCGACGATTCTTCGTTTCAGAAGTGTATTTCTGTGCGGAATCGCTGTTTCGCGTGTTAGATCAGTGCATTTGCATGCAAACATTCCAAATTGGCACAAAAACTCCGATCCGCACAAACACGATCACGGTTTATTCGAGCTTATGTCAGATTCGACGATTCTTCGTTTCAGAAGTGTATTTCTGTGCGGAATCGCTGTTTCGCGCGCTAGATCAGTGCATTTGCAGGCAAGTATGCCAAATTGCAATAGAAACTCCGACACGGCAAGCACGATCACGATTTATTCGACGTTATGTCAGATTCGACGATTCTTCGTTTCAGAAGTGTATTTCTGTGCGGAATCGCTGTTTCGCGTGCTAGATCAGTGCATTTGCATGCAAATATGCGAAATTGGCACGAAAACTCCGATTCGGCAAGCACGATCACGATTTATTCGAGCTTATGTCAGATTCGACAATTATTCGTTTCACAAATGAATTTCTGTGCGGAATCGCTGTTTCCCGTAGTAGATCAGTGCATTTGCAAGCAAGTATGCCAAATGGGAATAGAAACTCCGACCCGGCAAGCACGATCACGATTTATTCGACGTTATGTCAGATTCGACGATTCTTCGTTTCAGAAGTGTATTTCTGTGCGGAATCGCTGTTTCGCGTGTTAGATCAGTGCATTTGCATGCAAACATTCCAAATTGGCACAGAAACTCCGATCCGCACAAACACGATCACAATTTATTCGAGCCTATGTCAGTTTCGAGATTCTTCGTTTCAGAAGTGTATTTCTGTGCGGAATCGCTGTTTCGCGCGCTAGATCAGTGCATTTGCAGGCAAGTATGCCAAATTGGAATAGAAACTCCGACACGGCAAGCACGATCACGATTTATTCGACGTTATGTCAGATTCGACGATTCTTCGTTTCAGAAGTGTATTTCTGTGCGGAATCGCCGTTTCGCGTGCTAGATCAGTGCATTTGTATGCAGATATGCGAAATTGGCACGGAAACTCCGATTTGGCAAGCACGATCACGATTTATTCGAGCTTATGTCAGATTCGACGATTCTTCGTTTCAGAAGTGTATTTCTGTGCGGAATCGCAGTTTCGCGTGTTAGATCAGTGCATTTGCATGCAAACATTCCAAATTGGCACAGAAACTCCGATCCGCACAAACACGATCACGATTTATTCGAGCTTATGTCAGATTCGACGATTCTTCGTTTCAGAAGTGTATTTCTGTGCGGAATCGCTGTTTCGCGCGCTAGATCAGTGCATTTGCATGCAAGTATGCGAAATTGGAATTGAAACTCCGACCCGGCAAGCACGATCACGATTTATTCGACGTTATGTCAGATTCGACGATTCTTCGTTTCAGAAGTGTATTTCTGTGCGGAATCGCTGTTTCGCGTGCTATATCAGTGCATTTGCAGGCAAGTATGCCAAATTGGAATAGAAACTCCGACACGGCAAGCACGATCACGATTTATTCGACGTTATGTCAGATTCGACGATTCTTCGTTTCAGAAGTGTATTTCTGTGCGGAATCGCTGTTTCGCGTGCTAGATCAGTGCATTTGCATGCAAATATGCGAAATTGGACAGAAACTCCGACCAGGCAAGCACGATCACAATTTATTCGAGCCTATGTCAGATTCGACGATTCTTCGTTTCAGAAGTGTATTTCTGTGCGGAATCGCTGTTTCGCGTGTTAGATCAGTGCATTTGCATGCAAACATTCCAAATTGGCACAGAAACTCCGATCCGCACAAACACGATCACGATTTATTCGAGCTTATGTCAGATTCGACAATTATTCGTTTCACAAATGAATTTCTGTGCGGAATCGCTGTTTCGCGTAGTAGATCAGTGCATTTGCAAGCAAGTATGCCAAATTGGAATAGAAACTCCGACCCGGCAAGCACGATCACGATTTATTCGAGCTTATGTCAGATTCGACGATTCTTTGTTTCAGAAGTGTATTTCTGTGCGGAATCGCTGTTTCGCGTGCTAGATCAGTGCATTTTTATGCAGATATGCGAAATTGGCACGGAAACTCCGATTCGGCAAGCACGATCACGATTTATTCGAGCTTATGTCAGATTCGACGATTCTTCGTTTCAGAAGTGTATTTCTGTGCGGAATCGCTGTTTCGCGTGCTAGATCAGTGCATTTGCATGCAAATATGCGAAATTGGACAGAAACTCCGACCAGGCAAGCACGATGACAATTTATTCGAGCCTATGTCAGATTCGACGATTCTTCGTTTCAGAAGTGTATTTCTGTGCGGAATCGCTGTATCGCGTGTTAGATCAGTGCATTTGCATGCAAATATGCGAAATTGGACAGAAACTCCGACCAGGCAAGCACGATCACGATTTATTCGAGCTTATGTCAGATTCGACGATTCTTCGTTTCAGAAGTGTATTTCTGTGCGGAATCGCTGTTTCGCGCGCTAGATCAGTGCATTTGCATGCAAGTATGCGAAATTGGAATTGAAACTCCGACCCGGCAAGCACGATCACGATTTATTCGACGTTATGTCAGATTCGACGATTCTTCGTTTCAGAAGTGTATTTCTGTGCGGAATCGCTGTTTCGCGTGCTATATCAGTACATTTGCAGGCAAGTATGCCAAATTGGAATAGAAACTCCGACACGGCAAGCACGATCACGATTTATTCGACGTTATGTCAGATTCGACGATTCTTCGTTTCAGAAGTGTATTTCTGTGCGGAATCGCTGTTTCGCGTGCTAGATCAGTGCATTTGCATGCAAATATGCGAAATTGGACAGAAACTCCGACCAGGCAAGCACGATCAAAATTTATTCGAGCCTATGTCAGATTCGACGATTCTTCGTTTCAGAAGTGTATTTCTGTGCGGAATCGCTGTTTCGCGTGTTAGATCAGTGCATTTGCATGCAAACATTCCAAATTGGCACAGAAACTCCGATCCGCACAAACACGATCACGATTTATTCGAGCTTATGTCAGATTCGACGATTCTTCGTTTCAGAAGTGTATTTCTGTGCGGAATCGCTGTTTCGCGTGCTAGATCAGTGCATTTGCATGCAAATATGCGAAATTGGACAGAAACTCCGACCAGGCAAGCACGATAACAATTTATTCGAGCCTATGTCAGATTCGACGATTCTTCGTTTCAGAAGTGTATTTCTGTGCGGAATCGCTGTTTCGCGTGTTAGATCAGTGCATTTGCATGCAAATATGCGAAATTGGACAGAAACTCCGACCAGGCAAGCACGATCACGATTTATTCGAGCTTATGTCAGATTCGACGATTCTTCGTTTCAGAAGTGTATTTCTGTGCGGAATCGCTGTTTCGCGTGTTAGATCAGTGCATTTGCATGCAAACATTCCAAATTGGCACAGAAACTCCGATCCGCACAAACACGATCACGATTTATTCGAGCTTATGTCAGATTCGACGATTCTTCGTTTCAGAAGTGTATTTCTGTGCGGAATCGCTGTTTCGCGCGCTAGATCAGTGCATTTGCATGCAAGTATGCGAAATTGGAATTGAAACTCCGACCCGGCAAGCACGATCACGATTTATTCGACGTTATGTCAGATTCGACGATTCTTCGTTTCAGAAGTGTATTTCTGTGCGGAATCGCTGTTTCGCTTGCTATATCAGTGCATTTGCAGGCAAGTATGCCAAATTGGAATAGAAACTCCGACACGGCAAGCACGATCACGATTTATTCGACGTTATGTCAGATTCGACGATTCTTCGTTTCAGAAGTGTATTTCTGTGCGGAATCGCTGTTTCGCGTGCTAGATCAGTGCATTTGCATGCAAATATGCGAAATTGGACAGAAACTCCGACCAGGCAAGCACGATCACAATTTATTCGAGCCTATGTCAGATTCGACGATTCTTCGTTTCAGAAGTGTATTTCTGTGCGGAATCGCTGTTTCGCGTGTTAGATCAGTGCATTTGCATGCAAACATTCCAAATTGGCACAGAAACTCCGATCCGCACAAACACGATCACGATTTATACGAGCTTATGTCAGATTCGACGATTCTTCGTTTCAGAAGTGTATTTCTGTGCGGAATCGCTGTTTCGCGTGCTATATCAGTGCATTTGCATGCAAGTATGCGAAATTGGAATTGAAACTCCGACCCGGCAAGCACGATCACAATTTATTCGAGCCTATGTCAGATTCGACGATTATTCGTTTCACAAATGAATTTCTGTACGGAATCGCTGTTTAGCGATCTAGATCAGTGCATTTGTATTCAAATATGCGAAATTGGCACGGAAACTCCGATTCGGCAAGCACGACCACGATTTATTCGAGATTATGTCAGATTCGACGATTCTTCGTTTCAGAAGTGTATTTCTGTGCGGAATCGCTGTTTCGCGTGTTAGATCAGTGCATTTGCATGCAAACATTCCAAATTGGCACAGAAACTCCGATCCGCACAAACACGATCACAATTTATTCGAGCCTATGTCAGTTTCGAGATTCTTCGTTTCAGAAGTGTATTTCTGTGCGGAATCGCTGTTTCGCGTGCTAGATCAGTGCATTTGCATGCAAATATGCGAAATTGGACAGAAACTCCGACCAGGCAAGCACGATCACAATTTATTCGAGCCTATGTCAGATTCGACGATTCTTCGTTTCAGAAGTGTATTTCTGTGCGGAATCGCTGTTTCGCGTGTTAGATCAGTGCATTTGCATGCAAACATTCCAAATTGGCACAGAAACTCCGATCCGCACAAACACGATCACGATTTATTCGAGCTTATGTCAGATTCGACGATTCTTCGTTTCAGAAGTGTATTTCTGTGCGGAATCGCTGTTTCGCGCGCTAGATCAGTGCATTTGCATGCAAGTATGACAAATTGGAATAGAAACTCCGACCGGCAATCACGATCACGATTTATTCGAGCTTATGTCAGATTCGACGATTCTTCGTTTCAGAAGTGTATTTCTGTGCGGAATCGCTGTTTCGCGCGCTAGATCAGTGCATTTGCAGGCAAGTATGCCAAATTGGAATAGAAACTCCGACACGGCAAGCACGATCACGATTTATTCGACGTTATGTCAGATTCGACGATTCTTCGTTTCAGAAGTGTATTTCTGTGCGGAATCGCTGTTTCGCGTGCTAGATCAGTGCATTTGTATGCAGATATGCGAAATTGGCACGGAAACTCCGATTTGGCCAGCACGATCACGATTTATTCGAGCTTATGTCAGATTCGACGATTCTTCGTTTCAGAAGTGTATTTCTGTGCGGAATCGCTGTTTCGCGTGTTAGATCAGTGCATTTGCATGCAAACATTCCAAATTGGCACAGAAACTCCGATCCGCACAAACACGATCACGATTTATTCGAGCTTATGTCATATTCGACGATTCTTCGTTTCAGAAGTGTATTTCTGTGCGGAATCGCTGTTTCGCGCGCTAGATCAGTGCATTTGCATGCAAGTATGCGAAATTGGAATTGAAACTCCGACCCGGCAAGCACGATCACGATTTATTCGACGTTATGTCAGATTCGACGATTCTTCGTTTCAGAAGTGTATTTCTGTGCGGAATCGCTGTTTCGCGTGCTATATCAGTGCATTTGCAGGCAAGTATGCCAAATTGGAATAGAAACTCCGACACGGCAAGCACGATCACGATTTATTCGACGTTATGTCAGATTCGACGATTCTTCGTTTCAGAAGTGTATTTCTGTGCGGAATCGCTGTTTCGCGTGCTATATCAGTGCATTTGCATGCAAGTATGCGAAATTGGAATTGAAACTCCGACCCGGCAAGCACGATCACAATTTATTCGAGCCTATGTCAGATTCGACGATTATTCGTTTCACAAATGAATTTCTGTACGGAATCGCTGTTTAGCGATCTAGATCAGTGCATTTGTATTCAAATATGCGAAATTGGCACGGAAACTCCGATTCGGCAAGCACGACCACGATTTATTCGAGATTATGTCAGATTCGACGATTCTTCGTTTCAGAAGTGTATTTCTGTGCGGAATCGCTGTTTCGCGCGCTAGATCAGTGCATTTGCAGGCAAGTATGCCAAATTGGAATAGAAACTCCGACACGGCAAGCACGATCACGATTTATTCGACGTTATGTCAGATTCGACGATTCTTCGTTTCAGAAGTGTATTTCTGTGCGGAATCGCTGTTTCGCGAGCTAGATCAGTGCATTTGCAGGCAAGTATGCCAAATTGGAATAGAAACTCCGACCAGGCAAGCACGATCACAATTTATTCGAGCCTATGTCAGATTCGACGATTCTTCGTTTCAGAAGTGTATTTCAGTGCGGAATCGCTGTTTCGCGTGCTCGATCAGTGCATTTGCATGCAAATATGCGAAATTGGCACGAAAACTCCGATTCGGCAAGCACGATCACGATTTATTCGAGCTTATGTCAGATTCGACAATTATTCGTTTCACAAATGAATTTCTGTGCGGAATCGCTGTTTCGCGTAGTAGATCAGTGCATTTGCAAGCAAGTATGCCAAATTGGAATAGAAACTCCGACCCGGCAAGCACGATCACGATTTATTCGAGCTTATGTCAGATTCGACGATTCTTCGTTTCAGAAGTGTATTTCTGTGCGGAATCGCTGTTTCGCGCGCTAGATCAGTGCATTTGCAGGCAAGTATGCCAAATTGGAATAGAAACTCCGACACGGCAAGCACGATCACGATTTATTCGACGTTATGTCAGATTCGACGATTCTTCGTTTCAGAAGTGTATTTCTGTGCGGAATCGCCGTTTCGCGTGCTAGATCAGTGCATTTGTATGCAGATATGCGAAATTGGCACGGAAACTCCGATTTGGCAAGCACGATCACGATTTATTCGAGCTTATGTCAGATTCGACGATTCTTCGTTTCAGAAGTGTATTTCTGTGCGGAATCGCAGTTTCGCGTGTTAGATCAGTGCATTTGCATGCAAACATTCCAAATTGGCACAGAAACTCCGATCCGCACAAACACGATCACGATTTATTCGAGCTTATGTCAGATTCGACGATTCTTCGTTTCAGAAGTGTATTTCTGTGCGGAATCGCTGTTTCGCGCGCTAGATCAGTGCATTTGCATGCAAGTATGCGAAATTGGAATTGAAACTCCGACCCGGCAAGCACGATCACGATTTATTCGACGTTATGTCAGATTCGACGATTCTTCGTTTCAGAAGTGTATTTCTGTGCGGAATCGCTGTTTCGCGTGCTATATCAGTGCATTTGCAGGCAAGTATGCCAAATTGGAATAGAAACTCCGACACGGCAAGCACGATCACGATTTATTCGACGTTATGTCAGATTCGACGATTCTTCGTTTCAGAAGTGTATTTCTGTGCGGAATCGCTGTTTCGCGTGCTAGATCAGTGCATTTGCATGCAAATATGCGAAATTGGACAGAAACTCCGACCAGGCAAGCACGATCACAATTTATTCGAGCCTATGTCAGATTCGACGATTCTTCGTTTCAGAAGTGTATTTCTGTGCGGAATCGCTGTTTCGCGTGTTAGATCAGTGCATTTGCATGCAAACATTCCAAATTGGCACAGAAACTCCGATCCGCACAAACACGATCACGATTTATTCGAGCTTATGTCAGATTCGACGATTCTTCGTTTCAGAAGTGTATTTCTGTGCGGAATCGCTGTTTCGCGTGCTATATCAGTGCATTTGCATGCAAGTATGCGAAATTGGAATTGAAACTCCGACCCGGCAAGCACGATCACAATTTATTCGAGCCTATGTCAGATTCGACGATTATTCGTTTCACAAATGAATTTCTGTACGGAATCGCTGTTTAGCGATCTAGATCAGTGCATTTGTATTCAAATATGCGAAATTGGCACGGAAACTCCGATTCGGCAAGCACGACCACGATTTATTCGAGATTATGTCAGATTCGACGATTCTTCGTTTCAGAAGTGTATTTCTGTGCGGAATCGCTGTTTCGCGCGCTAGATCAGTGCATTTGCAGGCAAGTATGCCAAATTGGAATAGAAACTCCGACACGGCAAGCACGATCACGATTTATTCGACGTTATGTCAGATTCGACGATTCTTCGTTTCAGAAGTGTATTTCTGTGCGGAATCGCTGTTTCGCGTGTTAGATCAGTGCATTTGCATGCAAACATTCCAAATTGGCACAGAAACTCCGATCCGCACAAACACGATCACAATTTATTCGAGCCTATGTCAGTTTCGAGATTCTTCGTTTCAGAAGTGTATTTCTGTGCGGAATCGCTGTTTCGCGTGCTAGATCAGTGCATTTGCATGCAAATATGCGAAATTGGACAGAAACTCCGACCAGGCAAGCACGATCACAATTTATTCGAGCCTATGTCAGATTCGACGATTCTTCGTTTCAGAAGTGTATTTCTGTGCGGAATCGCTGTTTCGCGTGTTAGATCAGTGCATTTGCATGCAAACATTCCAAATTGGCACAGAAACTCCGATCCGCACAAACACGATCACGATTTATTCGAGCTTATGTCAGATTCGACAATTCTTCGTTTCAGAAGTGTATTTCTGTGCGGAATCGCTGTTTCGCGCGCTAGATCAGTGCATTTGCATGCAAGTATGACAAATTGGAATAGAAACTCCGACCGGCAATCACGATCACGATTTATTCGAGCTTATGTCAGATTCGACGATTCTTCGTTTCAGAAGTGTATTTCTGTGCGGAATCGCTGTTTCGCGCGCTAGATCAGTGCATTTGCAGGCAAGTATGCCAAATTGGAATAGAAACTCCGACACGGCAAGCACGATCACGATTTATTCGACGTTATGTCAGATTCGACGATTCTTCGTTTCAGAAGTGTATTTCTGTGCGGAATCGCTGTTTCGCGTGCTAGATCAGTGCATTTGTATGCAGATATGCGAAATTGGCACGGAAACTCCGATTTGGCAAGCACGATCACGATTTATTCGAGCTTATGTCAGATTCGACGATTCTTCGTTTCAGAAGTGTATTTCTGTGCGGAATCGCTGTTTCGCGTGCTATATCAGTGCATTTGCATGCAAGTATGCGAAATTGGAATTGAAACTCCGACCCGGCAAGCACGATCACAATTTATTCGAGCCTATGTCAGATTCGACGATTATTCGTTTCACAAATGAATTTCTGTACGGAATCGCTGTTTAGCGATCTAGATCAGTGCATTTGTATTCAAATATGCGAAATTGGCACGGAAACTCCGATTCGGCAAGCACGACCACGATTTATTCGAGATTATGTCAGATTCGACGATTCTTCGTTTCAGAAGTGTATTTCTGTGCGGAATCGCTGTTTCGCGCGCTAGATCAGTGCATTTGCAGGCAAGTATGCCAAATTGGAATAGAAACTCCGACACGGCAAGCACGATCACGATTTATTCGACGTTATGTCAGATTCGACGATTCTTCGTTTCAGAAGTGTATTTCTGTGCGGAATCGCTGTTTCGCGAGCTAGATCAGTGCATTTGCAGGCAAGTATGCCAAATTGGAATAGAAACTCCGACCAGGCAAGCACGATCACAATTTATTCGAGCCTATGTCAGATTCGACGATTCTTCGTTTCAGAAGTGTATTTCAGTGCGGAATCGCTGTTTCGCGTGCTCGATCAGTGCATTTGCATGCAAATATGCGAAATTGGCACGAAAACTCCGATTCGGCAAGCACGATCACGATTTATTCGAGCTTATGTCAGATTCGACAATTATTCGTTTCACAAATGAATTTCTGTGCGGAATCGCTGTTTCGCGTAGTAGATCAGTGCATTTGCAAGCAAGTATGCCAAATTGGAATAGAAACTCCGACCCGGCAAGCACGATCACGATTTATTCGAGCTTATGTCAGATTCGACGATTCTTTGTTTCAGAAGTGTATTTCTGTGCGGTATCGCTGTTTCGCGTGCTAGATCAGTGCATTTGTATGCAGATATGCGAAATTGGCACGGAAACTCCGATTCGGCAAGCACGATCACGATTTATTCGAGCTTATGCCAGATTCGACGATTCTTCGTTTCAGAAGTGTATTTCTGTGCGGAATCGCTGTTTCGCGTGCTATATCAGTGCATTTGCGTGCAAGTATGCGAAATTGGAATAGAAACTCCGACCCAGCAAGCACGATCACAATTTATTCGAGCCTATGTCAGTTTCGACATTCTTCGTTTCAGAAGTGTATTTCTGTGCGGAATCGCTGTTTCGCGTGCTAGATCAGTGCATTTGCATGCAAATATGCGAAATTGGACAGAAACTCCGACCAGGCAAGCACGATCACAATTTATTCGAGCCTATGTCAGATTCGACGATTCTTCGTTTCAGAAGTGTATTTCTGTGCGGAATCGCTGTTTCGCGTGTTAGATCAGTGCATTTGCATGCAAACATTCCAAATTGGCACAGAAACTCCGATCCGCACAAACACGATCACGATTTATTCGAGCTTATGTCAGATTCGACGATTCTTCGTTTCAGAAGTGTATTTCTGTGCGGAATCGCTGTTTCGCGCGCTAGATCAGTGCATTTGCATGCAAGTATGACAAATTGGAATAGAAACTCCGACCGGCAATCACGATCACGATTTATTCGAGCTTATGTCAGATTCGACGATTCTTCGTTTCAGAAGTGTATTTCTGTGCGGAATCGCTGTTTCGCGCGCTAGATCAGTGCATTTGCAGGCAAGTATGCCAAATTGGAATAGAAACTCCGACACGGCAAGCACGATCACGATTTATTCGACGTTATGTCAGATTCGACGATTCTTCGTTTCAGAAGTGTATTTCTGTGCGGAATCGCTGTTTCGCGTGCTAGATCAGTGCATTTGTATGCAGATATGCGAAATTGGCACGGAAACTCCGATTTGGCAAGCACGATCACGATTTATTCGAGCTTATGTCAGATTCGACGATTCTTCGTTTCAGAAGTGTATTTCTGTGCGGAATCGCTGTTTCGCGTGTTAGATCAGTGCATTTGCATGCAAACATTCCAAATTGGCACAGAAACTCCGATCCGCACAAACACGATCACGATTTATTCGAGCTTATGTCAGATTCGACGATTCTTCGTTTCAGAAGTGTATTTCTGTGCGGAATCGCTGTTTCGCGCGCTAGATCAGTGCATTTGCATGCAAGTATGCGAAATTGGAATTGAAACTCCGACCCGGCAAGCACGATCACGATTTATTCGACGTTATGTCAGATTCGACGATTCTTCGTTTCAGAAGTGTATTTCTGTGCGGAATCGCTGTTTCGCGTGTTAGATCAGTGCATTTGCATGCAAACATTCCAAATTGGCACAAAAACTCCGATCCGCACAAACACGATCACGGTTTATTCGAGCTTATGTCAGATTCGACGATTCTTCGTTTCAGAAGTGTATTTCTGTGCGGAATCGCTGTTTCGCGCGCTAGATCAGTGCATTTGCAGGCAAGTATGCCAAATTGCAATAGAAACTCCGACACGGCAAGCACGATCACGATTTATTCGACGTTATGTCAGATTCGACGATTCTTCGTTTCAGAAGTGTATTTCTGTGCGGAATCGCTGTTTCGCGTGCTAGATCAGTGCATTTGCATGCAAATATGCGAAATTGGCACGAAAACTCCGATTCGGCAAGCACGATCACGATTTATTCGAGCTTATGTCAGATTCGACAATTATTCGTTTCACAAATGAATTTCTGTGCGGAATCGCTGTTTCCCGTAGTAGATCAGTGCATTTGCAAGCAAGTATGCCAAATGGGAATAGAAACTCCGACCCGGCAAGCACGATCACGATTTATTCGACGTTATGTCAGATTCGACGATTCTTCGTTTCAGAAGTGTATTTCTGTGCGGAATCGCTGTTTCGCGTGTTAGATCAGTGCATTTGCATGCAAACATTCCAAATTGGCACAGAAACTCCGATCCGCACAAACACGATCACAATTTATTCGAGCCTATGTCAGTTTCGAGATTCTTCGTTTCAGAAGTGTATTTCTGTGCGGAATCGCTGTTTCGCGTGCTAGATCAGTGCATTTGCATGCAAATATGCGAAATTGGACAGAAACTCCGACCAGGCAAGCACGATCACAATTTATTCGAGCCTATGTCAGATTCGACGATTCTTCGTTTCAGAAGTGTATTTCTGTGCGGAATCGCTGTTTCGCGTGTTAGATCAGTGCATTTGCATGCAAACATTCCAAATTGGCACAGAAACTCCGATCCGCACAAACACGATCACGATTTATTCGAGCTTATGTCAGATTCGACGATTCTTCGTTTCAGAAGTGTATTTCTGTGCGGAATCGCTGTTTCGCGCGCTAGATCAGTGCATTTGCATGCAAGTATGACAAATTGGAATAGAAACTCCGACCGGCAATCACGATCACGATTTATTCGAGCTTATGTCAGATTCGACGATTCTTCGTTTCAGAAGTGTATTTCTGTGCGGAATCGCTGTTTCGCGCGCTAGATCAGTGCATTTGCAGGCAAGTATGCCAAATTGGAATAGAAACTCCGACACGGCAAGCACGATCACGATTTATTCGACGTTATGTCAGATTCGACGATTCTTCGTTTCAGAAGTGTATTTCTGTGCGGAATCGCTGTTTCGCGTGCTAGATCAGTGCATTTGTATGCAGATATGCGAAATTGGCACGGAAACTCCGATTTGGCAAGCACGATCACGATTTATTCGAGCTTATGTCAGATTCGACGATTCTTCGTTTCAGAAGTGTATTTCTGTGCGGAATCGCTGTTTCGCGTGCTATATCAGTGCATTTGCATGCAAGTATGCGAAATTGGAATTGAAACTCCGACCCGGCAAGCACGATCACAATTTATTCGAGCCTATGTCAGATTCGACGATTATTCGTTTCACAAATGAATTTCTGTACGGAATCGCTGTTTAGCGATCTAGATCAGTGCATTTGTATTCAAATATGCGAAATTGGCACGGAAACTCCGATTCGGCAAGCACGACCACGATTTATTCGAGATTATGTCAGATTCGACGATTCTTCGTTTCAGAAGTGTATTTCTGTGCGGAATCGCTGTTTCGCGCGCTAGATCAGTGCATTTGCAGGCAAGTATGCCAAATTGGAATAGAAACTCCGACACGGCAAGCACGATCACGATTTATTCGACGTTATGTCAGATTCGACGATTCTTCGTTTCAGAAGTGTATTTCTGTGCGGAATCGCTGTTTCGCGAGCTAGATCAGTGCATTTGCAGGCAAGTATGCCAAATTGGAATAGAAACTCCGACCAGGCAAGCACGATCACAATTTATTCGAGCCTATGTCAGATTCGACGATTCTTCGTTTCAGAAGTGTATTTCAGTGCGGAATCGCTGTTTCGCGTGCTCGATCAGTGCATTTGCATGCAAATATGCGAAATTGGCACGAAAACTCCGATTCGGCAAGCACGATCACGATTTATTCGAGCTTATGTCAGATTCGACAATTATTCGTTTCACAAATGAATTTCTGTGCGGAATCGCTGTTTCGCGTAGTAGATCAGTGCATTTGCAAGCAAGTATGCCAAATTGGAATAGAAACTCCGACCCGGCAAGCACGATCACGATTTATTCGAGCTTATGTCAGATTCGACGATTCTTTGTTTCAGAAGTGTATTTCTGTGCGGTATCGCTGTTTCGCGTGCTAGATCAGTGCATTTGTATGCAGATATGCGAAATTGGCACGGAAACTCCGATTCGGCAAGCACGATCACGATTTATTCGAGCTTATGCCAGATTCGACGATTCTTCGTTTCAGAAGTGTATTTCTGTGCGGAATCGCTGTTTCGCGTGCTATATCAGTGCATTTGCGTGCAAGTATGCGAAATTGGAATAGAAACTCCGACCCAGCAAGCACGATCACAATTTATTCGAGCCTATGTCAGTTTCGACATTCTTCGTTTCAGAAGTGTATTTCTGTGCGGAATCGCTGTTTCGCGTGCTAGATCAGTGCATTTGCATGCAAATATGCGAAATTGGACAGAAACTCCGACCAGGCAAGCACGATCACAATTTATTCGAGCCTATGTCAGATTCGACGATTCTTCGTTTCAGAAGTGTATTTCTGTGCGGAATCGCTGTTTCGCGTGTTAGATCAGTGCATTTGCATGCAAACATTCCAAATTGGCACAGAAACTCCGATCCGCACAAACACGATCACGATTTATTCGAGCTTATGTCAGATTCGACGATTCTTCGTTTCAGAAGTGTATTTCTGTGCGGAATCGCTGTTTCGCGCGCTAGATCAGTGCATTTGCATGCAAGTATGACAAATTGGAATAGAAACTCCGACCGGCAATCACGATCACGATTTATTCGAGCTTATGTCAGATTCGACGATTCTTCGTTTCAGAAGTGTATTTCTGTGCGGAATCGCTGTTTCGCGCGCTAGATCAGTGCATTTGCAGGCAAGTATGCCAAATTGGAATAGAAACTCCGACACGGCAAGCACGATCACGATTTATTCGACGTTATGTCAGATTCGACGATTCTTCGTTTCAGAAGTGTATTTCTGTGCGGAATCGCTGTTTCGCGTGCTAGATCAGTGCATTTGTATGCAGATATGCGAAATTGGCACGGAAACTCCGATTTGGCAAGCACGATCACGATTTATTCGAGCTTATGTCAGATTCGACGATTCTTCGTTTCAGAAGTGTATTTCTGTGCGGAATCGCTGTTTCGCGTGTTAGATCAGTGCATTTGCATGCAAACATTCCAAATTGGCACAGAAACTCCGATCCGCACAAACACGATCACGATTTATTCGAGCTTATGTCAGATTCGACGATTCTTCGTTTCAGAAGTGTATTTCTGTGCGGAATCGCTGTTTCGCGCGCTAGATCAGTGCATTTGCATGCAAGTATGCGAAATTGGAATTGAGACTCCGACCCGGCAAGCACGATCACGATTTATTCGACGTTATGTCAGATTCGACGATTCTTCGTTTCAGAAGTGTATTTCTGTGCGGAATCGCTGTTTCGCGTGTTAGATCAGTGCATTTGCATGCAAACATTCCAAATTGGCACAAAAACTCCGATCCGCACAAACACGATCACGGTTTATTCGAGCTTATGTCAGATTCGACGATTCTTCGTTTCAGAAGTGTATTTCTGTGCGGAATCGCTGTTTCGCGCGCTAGATCAGTGCATTTGCAGGCAAGTATGCCAAATTGCAATAGAAACTCCGACACGGCAAGCACGATCACGATTTATTCGACGTTATGTCAGATTCGACGATTCTTCGTTTCAGAAGTGTATTTCTGTGCGGAATCGCTGTTTCGCGTGCTAGATCAGTGCATTTGCATGCAAATATGCGAAATTGGCACGAAAACTCCGATTCGGCAAGCACGATCACGATTTATTCGAGCTTATGTCAGATTCGACAATTATTCGTTTCACAAATGAATTTCTGTGCGGAATCGCTGTTTCCCGTAGTAGATCAGTGCATTTGCAAGCAAGTATGCCAAATGGGAATAGAAACTCCGACCCGGCAAGCACGATCACGATTTATTCGAGCTTATGTCAGATTCGACGATTCTTTGTTTCAGAAGTGTATTTCTGTGCGGAATCGCTGTTTCGCGTGCTGGATCAGTGCATTTTTATGCAGATATGCGAAATTGGCACGGAAACTCCGATTCGGCAAGCACGATCACGATTTATTCGAGCTTATGTCAGATTCGACGATTCTTCGTTTCAGAAGTGTATTTCTGTGCGGAATCGCTGTTTCGCGTGCTAGATCAGTGCATTTGCATGCAAATATGCGAAATTGGACAGAAACTCCGACCAGGCAAGCACGATAACAATTTATTCGAGCCTATGTCAGATTCGACGATTCTTCGTTTCAGAAGTGTATTTCTGTGCGGAATCGCTGTATCGCGTGTTAGATCAGTGCATTTGCATGCAAATATGCGAAATTGGACAGAAACTCCGACCAGGCAAGCACGATCACGATTTATTCGAGCTTATGTCAGATTCGACGATTCTTCGTTTCAGAAGTGTATTTCTGTGCGGAATCGCTGTTTCGCGCGCTAGATCAGTGCATTTGCATGCAAGTATGCGAAATTGGAATTGAAACTCCGACCCGGCAAGCACGATCACGATTTATTCGACGTTATGTCAGATTCGACGATTCTTCGTTTCAGAAGTGTATTTCTGTGCGGAATCGCTGTTTCGCGTGCTATATCAGTGCATTTGCATGCAAATATGCGAAATTGGACAGAAACTCCGACCAGGCAAGCACGATCACAATTTATTCGAGCCTATGTCAGATTCGACGATTCTTCGTTTCAGAAGTGTATTTCTGTGCGGAATCGCTGTTTCGCGTGCTAGATCAGTGCATTTGCATGCAAATATGCGAAATTGGACAGAAACTCCGACCAGGCAAGCACGATCACAATTTATTCGAGCCTATGTCAGATTCGACGATTCTTCGTTTCAGAAGTGTATTTCTGTGCGGAATCGCTGTTTCGCGTGTTAGATCAGTGCATTTGCATGCAAACATTCCAAATTGGCACAGAAACTCCGATCCGCACAAACACGATCACGATTTATTCGAGCTTATGTCAGATTCGACGATTCTTCGTTTCAGAAGTGTATTTCTGTGCGGAATCGCTGTTTCGCGTGCTAGATCAGTGCATTTGCATGCAAATATGCGAAATTGGACAGAAACTCCGACCAGGCAAGCACGATACCAATTTATTCGAGCCTATGTCAGATTCGACGATTCTTCGTTTCAGAAGTGTATTTCTGTGCGGAATCGCTGTTTCGCGTGTTAGATCAGTGCATTTGCATGCAAATATGCGAAATTGGACAGAAACTCCGACCAGGCAAGCACGATCACGATTTATTCGAGCTTATGTCAGATTCGACGATTCTTCGTTTCAGAAGTGTATTTCTGTGCGGAATCGCTGTTTCGCGTGTTAGATCAGTGCATTTGCATGCAAACATTCCAAATTGGCACAGAAACTCCGATCCGCACAAACACGATCACGATTTATTCGAGCTTATGTCAGATTCGACGATTCTTCGTTTCAGAAGTGTATTTCTGTGCGGAATCGCTGTTTCGCGCGCTAGATCAGTGCATTTGCATGCAAGTATGCGAAATTGGAATTGAAACTCCGACCCGGCAAGCACGATCACGATTTATTCGACGTTATGTCAGATTCGACGATTCTTCGTTTCAGAAGTGTATTTCTGTGCGGAATCGCTGTTTCGCGTGCTATATCAGTGCATTTGCAGGCAAGTATGCCAAATTGGAATAGAAACTCCGACACGGCAAGCACGATCACGATTTATTCGACGTTATGTCAGATTCGACGATTCTTCGTTTCAGAAGTGTATTTCTGTCCGGAATCGCTGTTTCGCGCGCTAGATCAGTGCATTTGCATGCAAGTATGCGAAATTGGAATTGAAACTCCGACCCGGCAAGCACGATCACGATTTATTCGACGTTATGTCAGATTCGACGATTCTTCGTTTCAGAAGTGTATTTCTGTGCGGAATCGCTGTTTCGCGTGCTATATCAGTGCATTTGCAGGCAAGTATGCCAAATTGGAATAGAAACTCCGACACGGCAAGCACGATCACGATTTATTCGACGTTATGTCAGATTCGACGATTCTTCGTTTCAGAAATGTATTTCTGTGCGGAATCGCTGTTTCGCGTGCTAGATCAGTGCATTTGCATGCAAATATGCGAAATTGGACAGAAACTCCGACCAGGCAAGCACGATCACAATTTATTCGAGCCTATGTCAGATTCAACGATTCTTCGTTTCAGAAGTGTATTTCTGTGCGGAATCGCTGTTTCGCGTGTTAGATCAGTGCATTTGCATGCAAACATTCCAAATTGGCACAGAAACTCCGATCCGCACAAACACGATCACGATTTATTCGAGCTTATGTCAGATTCGACGATTCTTCGTTTCAGAAGTGTATTTCTGTGCGGAATCGATGTTTCGCGCGCTAGATCAGTGCATTTGCATGCAAGTATGACAAATTGGAATAGAAACTCCGACCGGCAATCACGATCACGATTTATTCGAGCTTATGTCAGATTCGACGATTCTTCGTTTCAGAAGTGTATTTCTGTGCGGAATCGCTGTTTCGCGCGCTAGATCAGTGCATTTGCAGGCAAGTATGCCAAATTGGAATAGAAACTCCGACACGGCAAGCACGATCACGATTTATTCGACGTTATGTCAGATTCGACGATTCTTCGTTTCAGAAGTGTATTTCTGTCCGGAATCGCTGTTTCGCGCGCTAGATCAGTGCATTTGCATGCAAGTATGCGAAATTGGAATTGAAACTCCGACCCGGCAAGCACGATCACGATTTATTCGACGTTATGTCAGATTCGACGATTCTTCGTTTCAGAAGTGTATTTCTGTGCGGAATCGCTGTTTCGCGTGCTATATCAGTGCATTTGCAGGCAAGTATGCCAAATTGGAATAGAAACTCCGACACGGCAAGCACGATCACGATTTATTCGACGTTATGTCAGATTCGACGATTCTTCGTTTCAGAAATGTATTTCTGTGCGGAATCGCTGTTTCGCGTGCTAGATCAGTGCATTTGCATGCAAATATGCGAAATTGGACAGAAACTCCGACCAGGCAAGCACGATCACAATTTATTCGAGCCTATGTCAGATTCGACGATTCTTCGTTTCAGAAGTGTATTTCTGTGCGGAATCGCTGTTTCGCGTGTTAGATCAGTGCATTTGCATGCAAACATTCCAAATTGGCACAGAAACTCCGATCAGCACAAACACGATCACGATTTATTCGAGCTTATGTCAGATTCAACGATTCTTCGTTTCAGAAGTGTATTTCTGTGCGGAATCGATGTTTCGCGCGCTAGATCAGTGCATTTGCATGCAAGTATGACAAATTGGAATAGAAACTCCGACCGGCAATCACGATCACGATTTATTCGAGCTTATGTCAGATTCGACGATTCTTCGTTTCAGAAGTGTATTTCTGTGCGGAATCGCTGTTTCGCGCGCTAGATCAGTGCATTTGCAGGCAAGTATGCCAAATTGGAATGGAAACTCCGACACGGCAAGCACGATCACGATTTATTCGACGTTATGTCAGATTCGACGATTCTTCGTTTCAGAAGTGTATTTCTGTGCGGAATAGGTGTTTCGCGTGCTAGATCAGTGCATTTGCATGCAAATATGCGAAATTGGACAGAAACTCCGACCAGGCAAGCACGATCACAATTTATTCGAGCCTATGTCAGATTCGACGATTCTTCGTTTCAGAAGTGTATTTCAGTGCGGAATCGCTGTTTCGCGTGCTAGATCAGTGCATTTGCATGCAAATATGCGAAATTGGCACGAAAACTCCGATTCGGCAAGCACGATCACGATTTATTCGAGCTTATGTCAGATTCGACAATTATACGTTTCACAAATGAATTTCTGTGCGGAATCGCTGTTTCGCGTAGTAGATCAGTGCATTTGCAAGCAAGTATGCCAAATTGGAATAGAAACTCCGACCCGGCAAGCACGATCACGATTTATTCGAGCTTATGTCAGATTCGACGATTCTTTGTTTCAGAAGTGTATTTCTGTGCGGAATCGCTGTTTCGCGTGCTATATCAGTGCATTTGCATGCAAGTATGCGAAATTGGAATTGAAACTCCGACCCGGCAAGCACGATCACAATTTATTCGAGCCTATGTCAGATTCGACGATTATTCGTTTCACAAATGAATTTCTGTACGGAATCGCTGTTTAGCGATCTAGATCAGTGCATTTGTATTCAAATATGCGAAATTGGCACGGAAACTCCGATTCGGCAAGCACGACCACGATTTATTCGAGATTATGTCAGATTCGACGATTCTTCGTTTCAGAAGTGTATTTCTGTGCGGAATCGCTGTTTCGCGCGCTAGATCAGTGCATTTGCAGGCAAGTATGCCAAATTGGCACAGAAACTCCGATCCGCACAAACACGATCACGATTTATTCGAGCTTATGTCAGATTCGACGATTCTTCGTTTCAGAAGTGTATTTCTGTGCGGAATCGCTGTTTCGCGTGCTAGATCAGTGCATTTGCATGCAAATATGCGCAATTGGACAGAAACTCCGACCAGGCAAGCACGATAACAATTTATTCGAGCCTATGTCAGATTCGACGATTCTTCGTTTCAGAAGTGTATTTCTGTGCGGAATCGCTGTTTCGCGTGTTAGATCAGTGCATTTGCATGCAAATATGCGAAATTGGACAGAAACTCCGACCAGGCAAGCACGATCACGATTTATTCGAGCTTATGTCAGATTCGACGATTCTTCGTTTCAGAAGTGTATTTCTGTGCGGAATCGCTGTTTCGCGTGTTAGATCAGTGCATTTGCATGCAAACATTCCAAATTGGCACAGAAACTCCGATCCGCACAAACACGATCACGATTTATTCGAGCTTATGTCAGATTCGACGATTCTTCGTTTCAGAAGTGTATTTCTGTGCGGAATCGCTGTTTCGCGCGCTAGATCAGTGCATTTGCATGCAAGTATGCGAAATTGGAATTGAAACTCCGACCCGGCAAGCACGATCACGATTTATTCGACGTTATGTCAGATTCGACGATTCTTCGTTTCAGAAGTGTATTTCTGTGCGGAATCGCTGTTTCGCGTGCTATATCAGTGCATTTGCAGGCAAGTATGCCAAATTGGAATAGAAACTCCGACACGGCAAGCACGATCACGATTTATTCGACGTTATGTCAGATTCGACGATTCTTCGTTTCAGAAGTGTATTTCTGTGCGGAATCGCTGTTTCGCGTGCTAGATCAGTGCATTTGCATGCAAATATGCGAAATTGGACAGAAACTCCGACCAGGCAAGCACGATCACAATTTATTCGAGCCTATGTCAGATTCGACGATTCTTCGTTTCAGAAGTGTATTTCTGTGCGGAATCGCTGTTTCGCGTGTTAGATCAGTGCATTTGCATGCAAACATTCCAAATTGGCACAGAAACTCCGATCCGCACAAACACGATCACGATTTATTCGAGCTTATGTCAGATTCGACGAT